>NC_056729.1:113782270-113902270 GCF_019279795.1 Protopterus annectens | reverse complement strand
CTAGGGCCAATAGCGTATTACCTACCTATGACACGATGCACACACACATGTAATTAGTGCAAAAATTGCTATGTGAGGTTGACTGAGTGTGATGGTGAATGTGTTGGTGAATGTGTGCAAGGTCTGTAAAGGTGTGATAGCTTAGTGTGAAGTTGTTTCTGTCATGGTAGTTTGTGTCCTAGCTGTGATCCCAGCAAAAGATGTGTATGCTATTGCTAGGCAGAAAAAGTAGTATGACATATGGTGTGACGTAGTCCCTTGTTGTCGACTGTGGTGTCCCATTGTAGGCTAAAGCAATACATGTATGCTTAGTGAGTGGTACTGCTGGTGAATCCAACTCCCATTTGAACTGCAATACTACCTGAAGCTGTAGGCCTAAACGGTACAGTACGGTGTATGTTCACATTGCTTGGAAACACTGTTTTGTGTGTTCCCTGTAGTCCTCACAGATTACATACCTCAGGCATAAGGTTTTGTAAGCAGTGACACACAGTACTGTATGGTACACAGGTAAAGCTCATCTGGGTTGGCATACAATTGTGTGTTGTATGTATGTCTGATGTGTGTGTAATTATGCCTGTACCATGCCCTCAATCATATGTGTGTTACAGGGTATACGTGTGTATCTAGCAACATGTATAGTCTAGTACAGCAGTATGCCATAACTTGAAAAGCCAAAACAAACTGGTAAACCAAAAAGTGAACCGTAGAGCAAACCAAACAGGCTAAATGCCAGTTAAACAGTCACTGTCAGTGAAAAATATCCACGCCAGAAAAAAAAAGAAGAACTCACGATAAATCCAAGGAATTTATTTTAAAGCGCTTTTCGTTTGCCTCCTAGGCAAACTTCTTCAGAAAACGTTGTTACAACAATAAAACAACTTTAAATAGTGTGACCTCATAGTTGAATTAAAACCAATTACCAGAATTAATTACAATTAAGGTGTTAAAGGTACACTAGTTCAAAGCTGGTGACAGCAGAAGTACTGTTGAAAGCAGCAAACACATAAAAAGTTATATAAGTGAAAACCTTCATCTAAGGAAGTCATAAATTAACTGACTACTCTTAGTTAATAATTAAAAATTTAAAATTAAAATATTTGCAAATGAATAGCTCACTAAAAAATGTACATCAAATTTAAATCACATTAAATCTAACTTCACATTAACCGTGAAGATTTTATGTATAATTAAATACGTTACACTAAATATTAAAACAATGTATATCCAGGTTGGGTTTCTTAGAAACATAAAACTCAAAAATGTCAAACATTAAGGTGACCACTAATAAGGAACTACTGAGAAGTAAGCAACTGTTACAACCTAGGAGAGTGTGACACCCTACCCAATCTATAAGGAATCTCATTCCAAAACTTACACTTGGATTATCTCTTCAAACTCAAAAGACGAAGGACACTCGAAATAGAACATGCTTTATTCAACCCATGCGTGTGATACGCTTCCAACCTGATTTGCCAATAAAGTTCCCTTTCCAGTAGTCTAAGCTGAGTTGGCCCACCTCTACTGTCTTGTGAAACTTGTTCAATACTAATAAATTTAAAACTGTGAGTGGGATGGTCCTGAATATGCCTAGCTAACACATTAGTTTCTTTAAGTTTCCTTATCGCATTTGTGTGTTCGTATATGCGGTCTCTGAGCCTATGCTCAGTCTTGCCTATATAAAACTCTGAACAATTTTGGCACTGAGCCAAATAAACCAACATGGTAGAATTACAGTTTAATCTGTGTTTTAAATGAAATTCATAGTTTTGAACAAAAAATCTGTTTGATTCCTGTACAAACTTACAATAGTTACAAGATTGGCATTTAAACATGCCCGGTGATCTTGTTTGTACAGGTTTTTGTTCAAACAGTGATTTAAGATTCTTAGCTCTCCTATATGTGACTTTCGGAGAGGAACCTGACTTCGAAAAAACTAATGGATCAGCCTGAAATAAGTGCCAATTTTTATTAATGATGTGCCATAACCTAGGACTGTCAACTGTAAAAGTATTTATAAACCTAGGTAATTCGATTTGTTCGGGTTCAATGATACTTTCAGTATGTTCCTCAAAAGTAAGCAAGACTGAAGATGCAGGCGTAGTGTGGATCTTAAATGGCAAGAGAGGCTCGTAAAACTTGTCTGACCTTTTTTGTGTGACCTCACTAATAAGGTCATCTATTAATTTGAGTGGGTAGGCACAACTCAAAAACATAGTTTTCATTAGTGTACATTCTTGGAAGAAATCTTCGTCCTTACTAATCATTCTCGCTGCTCTAACTAGTTGTCCCTTAACTACTGCTCGTTTTTGTGAAAAGGGATGACAACTTGTGAAATGCAAGAAAGTATTAGAGTAAGTGGGTTTCCTATGAATAAGGGCGAAAAAGCAAGCTGCTTCCAAGTCTTTAACTTTTAGTCTTTAATTAAACTATGAGGTCACCCTATTTAAAGTTGTTTTATTGTTGTAACAACGTTTTCTGAAGAAGTTTGCCTAGGAGGCAAACGAAAAGTGCTTTAAAATAAATTCCTTGGATTTATCGTGAGTTCTTCTTTTTTTTTCTGGCGTGGATATTTTTCACTGACAGTGACTATTTAACTGGCATTTAGCCTGTTTGGTTTGCTCTATGGTTCACTTTTTGGTTTACCAGTTTGCTTTGGCTTTTCAAGTTATGGCGTCTGATTTCAATACTGAACCCACCAGTGATTTTCCCATTGTCACTCCGGAATTACTTAGACTTGCCAGGCTCTAACAATTATTCTCAAGCTCACAGTAAGACTCACAATATTAGCGACAAGTCACTTGATCTTTTATTTACTAAAATTGACGCTATGCTGTTAGGGATTGACGTCCTTGAGAAACAGCAAGTCAAACAAATTGGCGTTAATCCTACAACAACTACTTTTCTGGTCTCTTGCAACAACCCGACAGTTAAGGGGTTTTCACCTGCAGCGCAAGAAAATGAGGACACGTTTCCAGCATGTCCACCTGTTGTATCGGTTAACAATTGCGATGTAGTTCCTTCTAATTTCCAGACCGTGAACGTGTCAGCTTGCAACCAGGGTGCTTCGGATAACGGCGCAGTTCCATCAGTGGGATTACCAAGTTCCAATGTCAATGAGCAGAGGAGAATTCTGGCCACAGCATCGGGTATTGTTGCACAGCAGTGCCAGGTGGGTCCCACGAATGTTAATTTTCATTCCAGCTTGCTGCAGCAAATGGGCCAGCAACCAACACTTTCAGTGGATATGAATGATGTTTCTAGGAGGAATGGCACCCTTCGTGGTCAGAGTGTTGGTGGCACTAATCAAATATTGCCCATTCTGGGGGTTAGTAATCCACAACCTGTGGTGAGTAACAATATTCAAAATTTTCCTGTTTTTACTGACTAGGTTTCTTTTAACCCTTCATTCAGTACTAATGTATTGGGTGGCATTTCCCAGCAAGGGGCTGGCGATCCAGACATAGTTCATAAATTAAAACAACTTGATAACATTTTGGTCAAGATCAAAAAATTACAACTGGAAATCGCGTACTTCAAGGAATGTTTGGCACGTAGGATAGTGCCTAAAGGATTAAGACATTACCAGTTTCCAACTGGGTTGGTAATTAACTCTATTTTCCATCAGGAACTACTGACTTTATTTGATCAACATGGAGCTGATTTACTAAATCTAATGATTAAACATTACATTTTACAAATTGGTGAATTAAACATAGAGGCAGGGGCTTTGGACAATGCTATTAAAACGGACCTGTTGTTTGAGAGATATACCTATGATTATGCTAGGCTGTTTTCTAGTATTGACTCTTACTTAACTAAGCTTAAGGCAGTTAAAGTTAAAAAGTTGGACAGGGACACCAAGGCTTACAGGGATGGGGTAGCTTACCCTAGCCCCCCCATGGGTCAAGTATGGAAAGCTAGTTCGAGAGCTCCTCCAACCAATGTGAACACTACCTCCTACATTCAACCAGACACAATATTTCACAATCTTGACCAGATTGAGGAGGAGACTGGGATTGAAAGTGTTGAATTTCCACCAGTTGAATTAAGTAGGAGTGAACAGTTATTAAATAGGAACAATGGGAATGGCAGATTTAATAGTGACACGCAAGATGAATTTAACAACAACAATAATAATTTTTTAGGTGCCAAACCCAAACAGAGAAATCAATGGTTGAACCGTTCCAACCAGAGAAGGACCAACAGGTAACAGTTGATACTCCTTCCCACTACAATTTTAATACGGACCCTTTAGAGGTCAATATGATGAGTCCACTTTCACCAGGATCCACTGAATCTGACGTAGACAATTCTGGCATTATTGATAGGTCAAAGTTACTGACAGGACCACAAGTCAGTGTGAACTCGTCTGGAGATTTCAAAGTGTACAACTTCTCTCAAATGCCGGTTTCCACTGACATGGCAGATTTGTTGGCCAAAGGTCAGACTTATGTTCTGAAACAATGTTTAGACATTGTAAAAGCTATTATAGATGTAAAAACATTCACTAGGAAGCTTAACTTCCAATTAATGATGGGAGGTAATGCTTATACTGGAAGTAGTAAACATCTACATGTACCTAGCACATTTAATCCACCCCTTCATCCTTTATTGTCTACGTTTGAGCAAATATGCGAGGTGGACATTAGGAGTGTTAGAAATGTGTCCTGTGCAGAAAAGGTAGTAACTGGAACTAGAGAGATGGAATGTTTATCCACCTTTAGATCACACATTGTACGTGTGTGTAAACCCGATAAGGGAGGCGATGTTGTAATTTTTAATCAAGATGATTATTTTGAACGAATGACGTCCATGTTGAAACCACCAGCTTATATTTTAAGTTCCAGAAGTGAGGTGAATAAATGATACAAAACTATTAAGGACAATATTGAGGAAATGTTTCTTGAGGGGAGGATTAATCAAGAGTTATATGATTACATGTTCACATCTTTTCCGAGGTACCCCTACCTCTTTGGAATACCAAAATTGCATAAGGATTTATCAGACCCACCAATGCGGGCCTTAGTTGACAGTCGAGGTTCGCCCTCTTATGCCTGTGCCAAAGTAGTCGATAGTATTTTGCAGAAATTTGTCAAATTAGAGACCCAAATCTGTAAAGATTCATGGTCATTTTTGGCAAAAATTAACAATATTGATTTTCAACATCATTTAAATTTTTTAACTATCAATGTTAAAGATCTATACACGAGTATTCCTCATGATGTGGCAGTAGAGTGGGTTAGTGCTAGAATGAGAGCTAGTGAAGTGAGTAGTTATGAAATCGCACTTGTGGGTGAACTACTTGATTTGGTCTTGTCCTACAATTTTTTCATGCTTGGAGAGAACTTTTACATGCAAGATATTGGTGTAGCCATGGGGTCACCCTGTGGTGCGAGCGTGGCCAATTTGGTCATGGCCAAATGGGAACACCAATTTGTGTTTGAACATCAATCTTACACGGAACATGTGGGGTATTACACTCGTTTCCTAGACGACATTTTCATTCTATTTAAGGGTGGAGAGACTGAAGCAGTCGAATATGTGGATTACTTGAATACTACCACTAGTTTCTTGCAATTCACTTCGTCCTTTAACATCATGGGGATTTCCTACCTTGATATTATGTTGGTTAAAGACTTGGAAGCAGCTTGCTTTTTCGCCCTTATTCATAGGAAACCCACTTACTCTAATACTTTCTTGCATTTCACAAGTTGTCATCCCTTTTCACAAAAACGAGCAGTAGTTAAGGGACAACTATTTAGAGCAGCGAGAATGATTAGTAAGGACGAAGATTTCTTCCAAGAATGTACACTAATAAAAACTATGTTTTTGAGTCGTGCCTACCCACTGAAATTAATAGATGACCTTATTAGTGAGGTCACACAAAAAAGGTCAGACAAGTTTTATGAGCCTCTCTTGCCATTTAAGATCCACACTACGCCTGTGTCTTCAGTCTTGCTTACTTTTGAGGAACATACTGAAAGTATCATTGAACCCGAACAAATCGAATTACCTAGGTTTATAACTACTTTTACAGTTGACAGTCCTAGGTTATGGCACATCATTAATAAAAATTGGCACTTATTTCGGGCTGATCCATTAGTTTTTTCGAAGTTAGGTTCCTCTCCGAAAGTCACATATAGGAGAGCTAAGAATCTTAAATCACTGTTTGAACAAAAACCTGTACAAACAAGATCAATGGGCATGTTTAAATGCCAATCTTGTAACTATTGTAAGTTTGTACAGGAATCAAACAGATTTTTTGTTCAAAACTATGAATTTCATTTAAAACACAGATTAAACTGTAATTCTACCATGTTGGTTTATTTGGCTCAGTGCCAAAATTGTTCAGGGTTTTATATAGGCAAGACTGAGCGTAGGCTCAGAGACCACATACACAAACACACGTATGCGATAAGGAAACTTAAAGAAACTAATGCGTTAGCTAGGCATATTCAGGACCATCCCACTCACAGTTTTATATTTATTGGTATTGAACAAGTTTCACAAGACAGTAGAGGTGGGCCAACTCAGCTTAGACTACTGGAAAGGGAACTTTATTGGCAAATCAGATTGGAAGCGTATCACACGCCTGGGTTGAATGAAGCATGTTCCATTTCGTGTGTCCTACGTCTTTTGAGTTTGAAGAGATAATCCAAGTGTAAGTTTTGGAATGAGATTCCTTATAGATTGGGTAGGGTGTCACACTCTCCTAGGTTGTAACAGTTGCTTACTTCTCAGTAGTTCCTTATTAGTGGTCACCTTAATGTTTGACATTTTTGAGTTTTATGTTTCTAAGAAACCCAACCTGGATATACATTGTTTTAATATTTAGTGTAACGTATTTAATTATACATAAAATCTTCACGGTTAATGTGAAGTTAGATTTAATGTGATTTAAATTTGATGTACATTTTTTAGTGAGCTATTCATTTGCAAATATTTTAATTTTAAATTTTTAATTATTAACTAAGAGTAGTCAGTTAATTTATGACTTCCTTAGATGAAGGTTTTCACTTATATAACTTTTTATGTGTTTGCTGCTTTCAACAGTACTTCTGCTGTCACCAGCTTTGAACTAGTGTACCTTTAACACCTTAATTGTAATTAATTCTGGTAATTGACTCCACAAAAAACAAGCAAGCCAGGAACAGCAACCCAGAAAGGCCAACCTCTCGATGGAAACAGCCACAAAAGAACACTTCCAGACAACGAACTCCACAAGCAGATTTATTGCATAAACGCCACACAATAAATAAAACGTTTTCGTCAATGGTACAACTTCTTCAGATAAAAACATTCAGTAGTGTCCCTACTTTTATACATCACCTAATTGGTAAATTAATGCAATAATTGAACAATTACTACAGAACAATTCTTAAAGAAGAAAACACTGCTGAAATACATTTTAAACCACGAAAAACACCTAAAATTGTGTAAATATATATTTATAATAAAACTACACACAAATTTCTGCTTTATGCTTTTAAACCAAAAACCCGTATATATAATGAATTTACAATTAATACAGTTGAAAGTATATAATACATTAAAAACACATTAAACAAATAGCAGGGCTAAAATTTCAAACTCTCATACTTCAATGCAACCATAAACATGAAATTAAACTGAATTTAAATTAATATCTTAAATCAATAAAAAACTTTATTTACAATATTGTAAACTAAACAATGTAAAACATAAATAATGAATTTCTCATTACCTAATGTTTATAATATAAAAATAAATTGCAAATAAACTCTCAAACCTATAATTGTTCAGCTCTTAATTTTAAATAAGGCATAATAGAGATGGATTCATTCAATCCTGGAAATTTATTTGCTTACAACAAAATCTGCCAATAAGTTTCTTTATGAGAAAGACGTGCTGCCCAATTGCCACCTCTCTTACATTTAACAACTGCTTCCAACACAAAAATTTTTTTTTAGAAGATGCAGCCTCACATACCACGGCATGTCTATATAGTGCATTAGTAGTGCACTTTTTCTGTATTTCATATACATGCTCGTAAATGCGTCTCTTAAGTTACCTTTCTGTTTTACCAACATAGAATGCTTGGCAACAAGCACAAATAGCCAAGTAAACTATGCCAGTAGAATTGAAGTTGTAAAAATGGTGAGAGCAAATTCTCCTGCTCCTACTCTCCAAATATATGACCTCCTGATTTATTACATACTTGCACTGTGGACATCGATCACAATGAAATATGCCTTTTCTATGCTGTTCAAGATGGTTTAGATTGTTGTTCTGCTCCAAAATTCTCTTAATATTTAAACCCTTTCTGTATACAAATTTACAGGACAGATCTTTTAAATTGTTTAAATCAGTGAAGTCCACAAAGGATTTTAATTCTTTTTGGACAATGCTTCTAATGTCCCCCACATCTGAACTATGCTCTGTAACAAACATCTGACTAGAGCCAAATGAATTAGAAAAACTACAGGTAGAGTCCGTGGTACACACTGTTTTTTCTTTGCCCAAAATAGGACCAAATCTAGTACCCCTAGCTGACTGAACCTCTTCCCTAACTGAGGTAATCAATGTTATAGGGTAACCCCTGGCTAGAAATAGAGAAGTAAGCTTATCACTCTCTTGATGAAAATTGAGGTCTTTCGAGGTCATACGATAAATCCTAACAAATTGACCTTTAAGAATAGACCTCTTCTGAAATTGTGGGTGAGAACTATTGTAGTGTAAATAACTATTAGAGAAGCTCGGCTTCCTATAAACACATGAACTGAAGCCATCCTCTTCTTTCACCAAGGTAACATCCAAATAATTGACCTGTTCTGTTGATATAGTGTAAGTAAACTGCAAAAAGTTAGTTGTAGAATGTAAATAGATAACAAATTCTTCAATAGACTGCCTCGGGCCTGTCCAAAATATACATATATCATCCAGAAACCTAGTGTAATGTATCCAATACTTAGAAAACTCACAGTTAAGGACAAATTTTTTCTCCCATACTGCCAATATCATATCGGCATAGGTAGGGGCACAGTTAGCTCCCATGGAGACACCCAAGGTCTGCTGGAAATATTCTCCATCAAAGTAAATGTAGTTATAGTTCAGAACCAAGTCCAATAATGCCAAAAGCAAATGAACATCGTTGTTAGTAACCCCCTGACACTCCCAAAGAGCCTCCTCAATCCATTTCAGACCTATTGTGTGTGGAATCACAGAAAACAGGTCAACTACATCAATGGTTACAAAGATTAAATCAGACCTGAAAAGGTCATTGGTTATACCCCGTAAAAATTGCCATGAATCCTTGAGTAGCTGATCTTGTTTCCCCCATAGCTGTTTTAATTTCCAATCAAAAAATTTGGAAAGGTTATGGGTTTTAGAGCCCTGAGCCGCAACAATAGGTCTAAAAGGGGGGTCATGGATGTTTTTGTGTATTTTAGGCACACCAAAAACAGTGAGTATTCTAGGGTGGGGGTTGTCCAAGAATATAAAAAGGTCAAATTCAATTACATCCTGATCCAAAAGGTCTTTGAGTGCCAAATCAATATGTTTATATGAGAGATGCACTTCATTGAGTGAAACAGTAGTATATTTCTTAGTGTCCTGCAAGATATTATACATTTTAGCCACATACAAGATGGAGTCCATAACGACGGTGCCTCCACCCTTGTCAGGTTCCATAACTCTTAACAATGAGTTGTTACTTAATTCAGTCAAGAGATCATCTTCAGCCTGATAAAGGTTAGAGACTAATGGTGTTTTCCTCTTGCTACCACGAATCTGTTGTTCTATCTTGTTTTCCAAATTTTTTAATTGCAAGTGTAGTGGTGGGTTGTATGTGCTGGATTTCTTAAGCATCAAACCCTGCCCCATGTTGGTAGACCCAAACAAATTCTGTAAATTCAATTTACGTATAAAAAGTTTCACATCAAGAATGGTGTTAACCAAGTTCCTGCCCCTACTAGGAACAAATTTGAAACCCTTGGTAAAAAAGGAAAACCATACTTCATTGATAGCTGCACTACTGTAGTTATATATATGATAACCATTCAAAGTGTGCATAGTATAATCACCAATTTCTGTAATCTCAATAGAACCAACATTTACCAATCCCGCTGGTGATTCCTCCTCCACCCTCTGATTTGTACCCCTCCCGTCTGACGGGGGGATCGGTGCCCCAAAAAATGATCATTCAACTGTTGATTTTGAGGTTGATTAGGGAGACGCTCAGATCTCCTAGGCAAGGGGTCATCAGCAGTCTCATCTACAGTGTTGAAAGCTACAGCAGGGGGAGGGGGGCAGGGTGGAGAGAAGGGCTCTTGAACAGGAGACTGAATTTCATATGCACCTGCAGTATCTCTAGAAGTCATTGAAGGTAGAAACCCACCCCTGGCCTGAGGTGGATTAGGATATTGCCTGCCTTCCTGATACTCCTTGATATCCCTGTATAACTTCCTATGTTTACGTTTCATCACAATATCACATTGTTTATCTACTTGCCTTCTAACGTCATAATATTTCTGTTTCTCAGCATCAAAAGTAAACATCAAGTCAGAGGTCACATTGGCATTTAACTTTGTAATATCTTTGTGCAAACTGTTAATTTCAAAATTATTCCTCTTAATAATGGCTTTTACTATCCCAAAGCCACATTTATCAAACACTTGAATTAAATCTTTGTGAAACTCACTCCCAGTAACAACATGATTGGGGTATTTGTGAACCCTTAAACCTTTGGGCACAATATTTTTATGTAAACATTCCTTTAAATACAAATTGTCAATTTCAAGAGTTTTGTACCTGTATAAAGCATGCTCAAGCTGATGCATGCTGTCAGAAAAAGAAACAGTCCCCATAGCGTTACTGTCATTTTGTCCATCAAAGTGAAAATTGGGTTTGCGATTTACCCATTCATTAAAAGTAGATACAGGAGGTAAAACAAGCCCTTGAGCATTAGGGCTAGAAGAATTGTTTAATTCCTCCTCTCCGAAATCCCGAAACACCGCTGGAGTGTTCATGAAGTTACTGTCTGTACCAGCTGGTACGTTAGAAAAACGACCCTGTCCATTCGGACCATCTAGTGAACCAGCAACTGCTGGTTTGGTGGAAAGCAACTTTAATATCTCTCGCTGTTCAGCGAGAAGCGCTTGAACGCCATGCCCCAAAGGAGTTAGTAACTGTACCAGCATCGTAATTCTGGTAATTGGTTTTAATTCAACTATGAGGTCACACTATTTAAAGTTGTTTTATTGTTGTAACAACGTTTTCTGAAGAAGTTTGCCTAGGAGGCAAACAAAAAGCACTTTAAAATAAATTCTTTGGATTTATCGTTAGTTCTTCTTTTTTTTCTGGCATGGATATTTTTCACTGACAGTGACTGTTTAACTGGCATTTAGCCTGTTTGGTTTGCTCTATGGTTCACTTTTTGGTTTAACAGCAGTATGCCACCTATATTAACAACTGTGCACATATGTTAATCAGGGGTTTGGCATCAACGACTAGGGTGGTATACCAGTAATACTGTAACTGTACTTTACATTCATTGCAATGGATGACATCTTTCTTTATGGATTAGCTTGATATATACCTCCTGTGGCTAGGTGGTGCATTATGTCACATACAGTGTGCCATGTACTGGTGTATAGTCTTACATACTGGCTTCTCTTTGCTGCTGTGCAGAACATGGTTTGATATATAAAAGGTGCCAGGCACTGTCAGCCAGTTGTGGTCTGAGCACTAATATGTGGTATTAAACGTGTGTATCCTCTGACAGCCAATCGGATGATATATATGGCAGTTAATTGACATCTCTACTTTAGAATGTTAAGTGTGCCACATGACTTGCTCACACATATTGTTTAATCATCTTCCAGGGGCATGGCACACCAACGCAACCCGCGCTATACAGCTGCAGAGGAACAGAAAATACACAGCAGCCTGGTGCAGCACTACACCCTGCTGTTCTCTAGAACCAGCTAGGACCAGCATTAGCGGACTGCACTGTGGCAAGATCTTGTTCATCAGGTAAATGACATAGGCATGCATAACCGGACATATGAGCAGGTACGCCATCACTGCAGTGATTTAATTAGACATGTCTGGTGGCATGCATCTAATATCCGTAGACAACAGCTTACCACAGGTGGTGGGGTAGCCATTCATCCCCCCCTCACCAGAATGGAGGAGCTGCTCATAAGCGTGATGGCTCCTGGCCAACAACAGGAACAGCAACATACATGTGTCATCATGGAGGCCGGAGCCACCCAGCATGTTGACATGAAACGTGCAGGTAACATGCCCTATCTGTAGACTACTGTCACCTGTATTGGTAGATTATGCATATGTGAGATGTGTACTATATGTTTAGCAGTTGTGCTGCCTAGTGTTGTGCAATACTGATATGTGGAATATAATCTGTCCGCCTGTGACTGTCGATTGTTGTACTACTGTAGTTTAGCAAACTCACAGTAGCAATGCCACAGTTGTGGCCACTGACAAACTGTTTCATATTCTTGTAGGTCCCTTTGGTGTGACAGCAAGGCAGCCGGTCGATGCTGGTGAGTGTGTTATAAATGTAATATTGCTAATGAAATGTGCATGTCATAGGTGAGGTGTAGGCCATGTACACGTAACACACCTACGCATAATGCATGCTGTGCATGTTTGCTGTGAGACTATGCACATCTCAGTAATGTCAGTAGCTGCCCCAATCACATGCAATACGCACAGCATCGCACACAGTAGTGGCAACACCATACTGGACATTGGATAAGCATAGTTGATACACATGTACACAACATACACAACTTTGTCATACGCAGTACACCTTAACATGCTACACATGGCATATCCAGACACTCACTGTAAGGTCACACTTCAGTATCCCACATGTCATCCACACAGCACACATAATATACCTGAGGGGTAGAGGCCTATCATGGGGCTGTGCAACACTCTTCAACACATAACACATTCATGTTAGGCAATGCTCCATATTGGGCACTTTACAAACCCATGTAACAAGTGGGTGTGTAATTATGAATGTAGCCACGGTACTGAAGTTTAGGTACAGCATGCTAGGTGGTGGTCTGACACATATTAATAGATTAATAGTCTTGAGTGACCACATGATGCATGATGATGATGGCTCATGGTACTACACCTTATCAAGTTACAATGACCACAGTACTACACATAGCAGTCATTGCTATGCACCTCAGTGTTGTGTGTGTGCAAACATATGCACCTATACACAATATGCATAGCACTCACCATTTCTACAATGTAACACATATATGTCTTGTAATGCTATTGAATGTATAGGTCACATGACACACACTGGGTATGTGTGATGTTCAATGTTGGAGTCATGTTGTAGCATGCCATGTCATGGCTGGCACTGGCATGTCCACAATATGTCCTACACTCACCATAACCACTGTACAATGGCCATGTTGAGCAATAGTATTCCATCACGTATACATGCACCACTCATCCTGTGTGTATACATAGCATGCATGTGCTAAACCTGTGTCCACAATTATCTGCTACAGATACAGACACTGTAATCAGAAATGGATATCTATGTATCACACAGATACACATCCAGCCATGGTATGTATACCTGTGAGTGATGGTGCACAGGACATTGCAGACCTTTTAATACTTGCACAGCAATGCTGTGTCCATGTACACATTGCATTCCAGGGTGAGGCCAATCATTGAACAACAACACACATGCATCAAAGCCATGTATACTGTTATTAACAAGGGCAGTCTACACTCGCACTGCATGGTCTTGAGCAACAAATTTTCTGCATGCTGATATGTGTGATATGACTGTTTGCCTTGTGATATTGTAGCCCACCTTCAACCACTATTGAGTATGTTTTGGATTGCAGGTGGTGTGCGTGGGTATCTGCTGTAGTGAGGAGTGTATTTGTGTGCATGTGTGCATGTGTGCATGTGTGCATGTGTGCATGTGTGCATGTGTTCATGTGTTCATGTGTGCATGTGTGCATGTGTTCATGTGTGCATGTGTTCATGTGTGCATGTGTGCATGTGTTCATGTGTGCATGTGTGCATGTGTGCCGACATCATGTACAGGTCGTAAAGTGTGTTTCCTGTCTTCCTCCCACAGGTGCTGGTTCACTGCAGCAGGGAAACTGATGTCACTGAGCCACATAGTGATAATGAAGATAGGTGTTTTGAGGCACAGGCATGTTTGCCAGGGTCTGTCGTTGGGCCACCAATTAACAGTACACAGCTGTCCACCTCATCCATGCATACAGTCATACTGCCAATACATCCATCATCAATGCCCATAGCTGAGGGACAGCGTACAGTTGGCATTGTCCAGGACAGTGTGGTATCCATGGCACATGCATCCCAACACAGCAGCCATACCCAGATGTCTGGAAGGGTACCACATAGGCAGATGTCCAGGGGTTCTCGTAGGAGCACTGCTGCTCATCATGCCACTGGCTGACATGCCACAGGTCTGACAACTTCACCCATGTTCCAGGCTGTCATGGAGGCACAGGCATGTATGGAACAGTACACCAAACAGGGACTAAGGGCACAGAGGGCACATAACACCGCCGTCATTGACAGAATCCGTGGCCTAGCAGGTGCCATCCGTCATTACACCAAGGTCACTGATAGACATTGGGGAGAGACATTAGATATCCTCCACAATATCATGTCCATGTGTCAGGACAGTGTGGGCCGGTTGAGACGTCAATGTGGATGTATGCCAGCAACATCAGCAGCTGGCAGACATCTAAGATGTCTCTCAAGCCACAGCTGCTTCCATAGTGCCAGTTCCAGCCCCAGCAATTTTGGGGGTGGGCTGTCCATAGAACATCCTAGAAGACCACGTGCATGTGGCTCTGGACAGTCCCAGCAGGGACATGTGTCCAGTGTACATCCATCCACCTCTGGGGATAGTACCCAGTCCGGCTTAATACCTGATAGTGTCAGTAGCATCCCTGCCAGGTGCAGGTACTGTATCCATGGCCAGAGACTGTGATCTGTAAAGCCTCGCAGGTACAGTCTGTGGCTGTCCCACAAATACCCGTATATGGCAGCCACATGGTTGCACTGTGTGTATGCAGACACACACACATACTCCAGACACCTTGGGCTAACACATACCCACACACATTACAACAACATTGGCCCATTCCAGTATTCTTGTCCCTCACACACACACACACACACACACACACACACACACACACACACACACACACACACACACACACACACACACACACACACATACATGTCAATTGGATGGCTCACTGTAGGCCTCTGGCAGACCAACAACACACCCTGTGCATATGATGAAACCTGTGCGGCCTCCTGTCATCTGTAACATTGATGCAGGAAAAGGCTACCATAGCGCTGATGCACAGGGTGACTATATAGCAGTATAGCAATGTTAGCATGTTGTCAGCAGTAGAGTGTAATGATATGCTTGAAGGTGTAGCTGAGCAGGTATGATGCATTAAAGCTATGATTGTCATTGTAGTGTTGTTTACACCAGTGTTGGGTCCAATTGGGTATTGTCCGGCCACGTGCCACATGGCTGATGTGTGCAGTATTGGCAGCATGTGTTAGAGAGTGGACAGCATGTGTGGGATGTGTGTAGCACAGATTTGCAGGTGTACAGTTGCGAACGTGGTAGAGGTGCACTATCTGCATGTACGTGCATAGTGGACACATGGCCAGGGTGACATGCTCTGTATTACACAGAAACACTCCAAAGTTTCTATTGGTGGCCAGTATGCATTGTACTACACACATTTCAGAACCTGACTACACATGTGTGCATGACATGGTTTGACACTGTGCTGTGGGTGATACTGTTACTATCTGTCATTGTTTTGCATTCTGGTAGTATACATCACTTCAACAGCCTGACCATAACCAATCGTTACATGATGTCTTGACAACCGACACACAGATGTAGGACACACAGCAACATTTGGATCCTTCAGGTACTATACAATGCCAGTAACCAGTGGTATTCACCTGCACCCATTACTGAGACCACTCCTGTTTGGCATATAGCTCTCTTAGGTACAAGCAATCACAGTAGGGATATGTCCGTCCACGTCTGGTAATTCATACTGTGGCCTATAATGCATTCTCCAGATGATGCACACATCCTCCACAAGGGTATCATACAGACAGATGCCTGTTGTCAAACCCATGCTGTAAAGCTATAAGCCATACTAAGCATAGTCATCCACATTTATGGAACATATTATCCCTACAGTACCACATAGGTAGTAGCCACCAACATGATGAACAGGTACCAATGTATACATGCAACCAAGTGTTATGTCAGCTCTCCTTTGTTAATCACATTTTCAAAGGTATTTTGGAATCCCTTGGTGGATCACATAAGCAATAAGGGGTCTGCATGCATATCCACATAGTTTGTTCTACACCTGTTATGAATAGTCATCATTGCCAGACTTTGCTGCGTTTGAACAGGTCTGACATATACCTCAGCCATAGACCCTCACTCACACATTCCAATAGGAACCATAATGACTTTGTGTGACACAGATGACCTAGGCCAGGGATCACTGCAGTGGCTGGGCTTGTCACAAGCATACAGATGTGACCTAAGGTCTGGGAAGCAGCAGCACAGTCTGGCAAAAATGACAGCTGTGTTCTTGGAGAAAGCAGGGTTCCCACACATGCAATCATTGAGGTAACATGTTCGGATATGTATTTGCCACACAGCTAGCTCACATGTGCAATGCATACTGATATGTCATAATTTGGTAAAAGCAAAACCCACAACACATTGACCAACAGTGTCACACACATACAGCACACACACTCACCAAGTGCAGGATTCAAACTCCTACCTAATTACTTCATAGTACTAGAGGAGTATGCATGAACACAACGCGTGATGCACATTACTAGGAGCTTTCTTTTCCACAGATATATTTGTGGGATGGTGACATCATCAGACTTGACAAAGGTTTGTTTATCGCTCTTGAGGTCTCTTACTACTCTTCTAAAATGTTGCTCCTTCCCAAGGAGACCACACACAAACACACAGTTGTCCAGTGCAGGATTCAAACCCCTACCTAACTACTTCATGACACTAGAGGAGTACACATTAACACGGCGCACTATGCACATTATTGGGAGTTCTCTTTTCCACAGGTATATTTGTAGGATGGTGACATCATCAGACTTGAGAAAGGTTAGTTTACCGCTCTCGGGGTCTCTTACTACTCTCCTAAAAGGTTGCTCCTTTCTAAGGAGACAACACACACACAGTTGTCCAGTGCAGGATTTAAACCCCTACCTAACTACTTCATGCTAGTATAGGAGTATGCATTAACACGACACACTATACACATTACGGGGAATTAATCTTTCCACAGGTATATTTGTAGGATGGTGACATAATCAGACTATATGAAGTGGGTTACATTAGGTGACATTAGATGGGTTACATTGAAGGAATGTCTAAACACTTTGGGCATGTGATCATCAAAGGTGAGTTTACTATCTACCTGTGTCCCCAGGACTATAATGACTTTCTCCGTACATGCTGGATTACCACCTATGTGGTAATTTGTGTGCACTTTGTTTTACCCAAAGGGGATGACTATGCATTCTTTGCCATTCAGCTTGAGGGCATTGTTTTGACACCAGGTATCTGTCTCTGTAAGACACTTCTGGAGGATGTCTGTGTCAACTGTACAGTCAATTATGGACCACAGTTACCATTCATCTGAAAACCTGTTCAATCATACACCTGCCATGCTTCCCGGTACCTCTGAGCAGTATCTCCTGAACAGGTGGGGTCCCAGGACCAAGTCATGTGTGATGCCATTTGAGACTGGCTTAGAGTTGGACATGGCACCCCCAACTATGAACATGTGTATTTGATCTGTGAGCCACTTGGCCACCCATCCTGTGACATAGCTGTTAATGTTCAAGCTGGTACACTCGTCCATGATGACAGAGTGGGGAATGGTGTAGTAAGCCCTTAGTGAGGTCCAGGTGGGCTGTGTGGACTACTTTCACCTCCATCTATGTTCATGGTAACTGTTTTAAATATCTCAATTAGATTTGGGAGCCAGGCTCTGCCTTTAACAAGGTGAAGTTGTGTACAGTCCAGTGTCTGGAGATCTCCAATGTCTCAGTGTATGGGTTCCATGACAATTGGCTCAATAGTTCTGTAGACCCGGCTGAGTAGACATATTGGGCGATGGTTTCCAGGTTCTGTTTTGGCACACCCTTTGTGAAGCTGGATGACTGTTAGTGTATGCCATTCTTTGGGTACACAGCCTGTGGTACGGTTGAGTCTGGACAGTGAATGTAGGTGAGTGTGTAGTTCCTTATGGGCCTAGTGTGAGACACAGCCTGGGACAACATACAGTCACATTGATGCTATGTTCTTAGCTTTGGTGAGGGCTGTCTTTACCTGCATGTCCATGATGTCTGGGTCTCTGCATCTTCTGTGATGGACACAGGCCCTTTTGGAGGTGATGGGGGGGAGTTTACACTGAACTTGTCCCCCTGGATGTGGGCAATGGAAGTTAGTTTGGTGTATTTCATTCCTTTTTTCTGTAGCTGACAGCATATTTGGAAGTTGACACCTACATGTCTGGTATAGCTACCGAAGTCTTTGTGGTTGTTATTCTTACATTCCTTGGCTATTTGTCTTTAGAAACCATCCTTGGATTATTTTATGAGTGATTATTGATTCTTCCTGATAATTATCAATGATGCCTTTCCTTTAGTGAAGTTGGATCTATCATGTGTTCGTTTCCTCCTTCTCTTGTCTAGCTTATTTATGGACAACAAGCACCTGCTTGTTGTCCTATTTTTGGAGGAGTGCATCTTGGTTTTATTTGTGATGTCTCATTCCATGCATCCCTGTAGATGCTCATAGGATGCACTTGTAAATGTTTCTGCAGATTGCATACCATTATCTATAGCCAGAGGTCTTCTGATCTTTCCACTTTGGTCTTGGGAAGTGTGCGGTTTGCTTTTGCAAATGTCTTCACAGTGGTTTCATTGACTGGGTGTGGGGGCAGGATGTGGATGTCCAGTGTGATTACTTCATGATCTGATATTCCCAGCGAGGGGTTTATCTCTGTTGTGGAACACTGGTACCCCATGTTGGTGATGATCATGTCCAGTATGTTGTCACCTGTAGTGGGCATGCTGACCAGCTGTTCCAGGGTGTTAGAGTTTCTTAACTGTAGGACGCATTGGGCAAAGGATGTTGTATATGAGTAATTCACACACTCAATGTTTGGGTAGTTGTAATCTCCTCATATAACGGTGTTTGATAGGACCTTTATATTTGCCATTGTTCTCCGGAATATTGAGTGAGGTTCCTGAGACAAGGTACGTGATCTGTAGCAGGCTACAATCTGATGGGCAGCTTTGCCCAATGTTAGTTGCACTTGCATGGTCTCCAAGGCCTCATGCTGTGCCAGTTACCTGAAGGAGCGGATATCCATAAGATAAATGACTACACCCCTTCCTTTTGTATTTCACTCATGGTTTTGGGTCCAAAGGTCAGAGTGATTGCGAGTGTTTTACGTGGATCATATCCAGCAGCTCTATGTTTTACATAGCTTTGTATGTTAGGCAGTGAACACCTCTGAGTAGGCGATATGCAAGGGAGTACGGATGGAGCATTTTGCGATGGTCTGTGTATGGCATGTATTTCAAGCCACTAATGCACTTTGTGAGGTATTGCTGCTGGCTTTCCAGTTGTTGTAGTTGTCTTGTGAGGTACATAGCAACAGTGGTGTTGTACTCTTTTATAGTTCTAATGAGTGGTGAGTAGAGGGGAACAATGTCCTCTTTTATTCTGCATGAGACACATTTTGTGATGAGGTGTGCCACATAAGAGGGTTTCCTGACTACTGTGGGAATGTGCTTATCACAGTTGTATCCACTGTCCACCTGCGACCCAGGGTCTCTTGTCACACTTACAGTGTGAGGTATACTACCACCTATGTTGTAGTTCTTGGCTACAGAGATTTTAAGAAAGGTGATGATAATGCACCTTTTGGCATTGAGCTACAGCCCATGGCTTGGACAACAGCCATCTGTTTCAGTGAGGCCCTTTTGTAGGATGTCCACATCTTTAGTGTTTACAATGATGGCTCCTAGTTTGCAGTCCTCTGGAAACTTCAGTAGCCACAGACCTTCCATGTTAATGTTTACTTCAAGCAAGTAGATACTACACAGCCTGGGAAGTTACCTAGTCCCATGGCTGCTGTGATACTGGCTTCGGAGAGTGTTTTTTACCTGTGCAGTCGTGATGACAGCAACTTTGCAGTCTTCCATTATAGACATGTGCTCTTTCATGGGTAAGAGGGGGGTAAAGTTAACACTGATCCTATCTGCCAGGATGTTGTCAATATCAGTTGGCTCTGTACATTTAGTGCCATTGAGCTGTAACTCAGAACAGATCTGAATGTAACCATGGCATGGACCTGTCTGTTGGGCAGTGATCTCTTGCGTAGACAGTATGCAACAGAGTACAGCTTGGGTTACATTCATTCTTGTTGCATGGGGCAACTATTTGAGGCCAGTAATCCTCTTGTTAAGGTACTTCATTGGTCTTTCTAGTTGCTGAACAGTCAGATTCATTGCAAGTGTGTTGTGGTACTCTCTGACAGGTCTGATGACTGCTGAGTAGTGGCAACCTCCTTTGACCTACATGCACGTACCTTGGCAGTTTGTGTGAACACATAGCAGGATTTTCAGACCACTTTGTGAATGTGTTTCTGGAAGTAGAGATGACTATACACATTTGTCCATAGATCCCTTATTGTCACATCCGTATTTAGCCTACGTGTGTGAGCATGCCCAGTATGACCTTTCAGTATCTTCCTGCCTGACATTTTCTTCGTTTCATTCAGTGTATGAGCATGCCCAGTATGACCTTTCAGTGTGATGCTGAATGAAATCCACTACATTTGTTGGAGTGTGTGAGCATGCACAGTATACACATTTATACTATATGTGTATGGTAAATCAAGGTGTATTTTTACAGCAGGGCTCATCTTTGTGTCATAGATCAACAGGGATCATGCTGTGCCTGCAGGGCTTCCATGAGACACTTTGCATAGACTTATCAACATTTCTACATACAGGGGGAACAGCTATTCTTTGTACATTTCTACCCGTGGGCACACCGGATTGTTACTGTGGGTGTACATAGGATGTGGGTTTCAACTGACACTTATATACATTTGCTGTGCCTGCACTGCTATGTACAGGATACCATTACAGTCTGTTCTGTTGCCTATCGTACTGGCTTGGGGCATACTACTGTACTACAGATCTTAGCGTCCATTGTCACATATATTAGCTTGCGACTTCATAGCCTACACAACCCACATCACAACGCCTAGCCTGTTGTTCTCTGTCTGCATAGGCGTGTGGGTGAGGTTACCCATTTGCCTCATTAGGGGCATGATACAGCATTGCTTTGTGTTTGCATTAGTGTAAAATTGTCCTGCTGTGCCTTTGCCACTGTAATGCTATCATGGCTTAGTGGTTCAGTACTGTGACTGTTGTGCACAGTATCCTGGGTTTAAGCCTTTTTACTGCTTTTTATTTTCATGCTGGCCAGACCAGACTACTTAAGGAACAGTAAAGCAGATATGAGCATGTTTAACTGACTTTGCTCAACTTTGCCAGACCTTGGCCAACATTACATGAGCAATTTTGTTTACATATACTAGATATTGGTAAAAGCTGCTTAGCACTGCTTTATATTGCTTAAAACATGGCAATCATGCCTCAGGTGGTGCTGCAGGGCTGCCTATGTCGGATGCACATACTACACTCCCTATACATGTTTGGCAACAGGTAGTGTCAAGTTAGGCATCCCTTTTATTTTATGTGCGAGTCAGAGAGAGGTATCATTTCCAGGGTTCCTACCAAGCCAGTGTATGTGCTATGCATTGCCTCTTTGCAAAGGCCAAGGCATACTGGGCACGCCTCCTTCTGGCCTACTGGGGCAGGCTCGGGTTGTTCCTCCTCCAAGTCACGCTGTGCCTGTGCAGGCCTTGGCAATGGTGGGGGGCTGTTTGGCCCTGCCCCGTGCTGTTCCTGCTGCAGCTGTTTTTGCAGGATTGTATTGTGTAGGATTGCACATACCATGACAATTTGGGTGCATGTAGTTGGTGAGTACTGCAAGGCTCCACCAGATGTGTCCAGGCAACGGAACTGTGACTTGAGCATCCCAAACACATGTTCGATTACATTTTGTGTTTGTGCGTATGCCTCATTATGGAGTTCTTGTTCAGGTGTGTGTGCATTTCTGATGGGTGTCATCAGCCATGGCTCCAGTGCGTATCCAGCATCCCCCACTAGGTGACCATCAGGGATGTCCCATTTGCAAATGTCTGGTACAGCTGCAACAGATGCCAGATATGGGAATCGTGGTAGCTTCCAGGGCAGCCAGCACACACATTCAGTATTATGCCCTGGGCATCGCACACAACCTGGCAGTTGATGGAGTGGAAGCCCTTGTGGTTGATGTAGGCCCTACCCCGCTCACCAGCTGGTGCTTTGATGTGTATGTGCGTGCAGTCAATTGCACCCATTACCTCAGGGTATTCCGCTATTTGCTGGAAGAGGCGCATATTGCTGGCCAATACCTCACGGGAATTGGGGAAATATACATGATCACCAACATGTGCTGAAATGGCATTCAGGAACTGGTACAGTACCCTTGATGCTGATGCCTGTGAAATCCCCATCATATCACCAGTTGGTCTCTGGAAGGTACCAGTTGCTAGTATTCTTAGGTCAACACATACCTTGATTTCCACTAGGATAGGTTCCCCTCTGTTGGTTCTGTGTGTGAGGTGTGGCCTGCATAGCTCAACAATTTGCTGCAGGAGGTCTTTGTCCACTCTATAGCGCTCCACTATCTCCAGCTCATGTAGCCCCTGGTAAGTTACCCTGGGTCTGTACACTCTTCTCCGTCTTCTCACTGTGGGTTGCTCAGCAGCATTTGCAATGGCACCACCCTCAGCATCTTGCACATGTTGCCTTATAACAGCAATGGCAGTCCCTAACATTTTTATGTATCAGTTTAAGCTTTTTAAGTTTTCACTTCTCTTTGTTGACTGCAGTGTTGCAGTGTTTCTGAGAAAAACATGGGGAAATGTTGTTTGCATTGTTTTAAGTGCCGGACTGGGCTGGGCTACTGTACTGTCTGTGTAATTGGCTGATTCTGATTGATTTCACCTGTCAGCTCTGCTAGTTTTCCTTGGTTAACTTCATACTACTTCTTTTCCTTCCTTTTCCCCTTTCTGTTTCCACAGGGGGCAGCGCCGCACAAACAGGAGTAAACACGAGCGCACATGCGCACACACAGGCTTACACAAGCTTACACAGGCTTAGGTGGGTGTGCCTTCATGTATACAAGCTTAGACGGCCTAACACAGGCTTACACGGGCGCACACAGGCTTAGACGGGTTTAAATGCGCGCACACAGGCACGCACACAGTGTAAGCAGCTTTGCAAGAAACTTCAGTGATAGCCACGGTGTACACCTTCGGTTTCTGGGTTTCAGTTTAGACAACTGTAGATACACCTCTCCTAGTCCTCTGTAACTCACAGCAAACACATGCCACTCTGCTCCAAAAAGCTTACAGTCTTTTTGATACATACCCCCTCATAATGTCACCCATCTTCTACTCTGTTACTCCCCTTATCCTACTCTTACACTCTAGGGACATAGTTCCCATAGCAGGAAATATTGGGATTCACTATCCTTATCCTCATTTGCATAGGATTCCATACTAATGCTTGGTTACATCTCTCAGACTGAGCTTCCCCCCCTTAGCAACCACTACTCAATAGCCATGTTGTCTTCAGCCTGCCATTCACTTGCATGGCAGATGAATATTTTTTAACACATGAGTCTTTTTGGATCATTCGCAGGACATTGCACATTGCTTTCTAATGTTCAGTTTTTAGTTTTATTCCTATTTTGGGTTTTATTTATACTTGACTAGGCTTGCTGTTGCACTGATGTTATGCACTTTTATTACATGCTAGCTGTGATTGTTCATGCCATAGCATCTGTTTCAAAAGCCGTAATTTGGCTTACTATTGCTTTAAGGTTCCTATGGAGAATATTTAATTAGCAAATGCTATTTTTTGGGATTGGTTCGTGGACTTTGATTATAACATATAAGATTTTTTCAATGTGGTCTCGCTGTTTGTCTGATGAAGGCGGGTTAATTTAACTTGCCGAAAGCGCTCACTATTATCTGTAATTTATTTCTATTTGGAATTTCATGTGCAACATTAAAGTTGTGTTTTAAACAGTTTTCTCTTATCGTGTGCTGTCCGCTTTTCAACAGTTTTAGATGAATATTTTGAATTAAATCATATTTGTGGCTTTTAAATTCTTGAATTTCTGATTTTTTAGTGCGCCACACATTTGCGTGGTGCTGCGCTATGCTTAAACATCGGAGATCGAGGAAAAAAAATTTTTTAATATTTTGCAACACATAAAAATGCCACTGGCCATATATTTGGCCATTGGCATGCTTCCTCAACTGGATGCATCCTTTATTTAGAGCTGTCATGGCTCTGTTTTGCTATTTGCAGACCGGTACTCAGTTGCCAACCGAGTACATTTCTGCAAATAACACTACTTTTGCTCAGACAGGTTAGTGTTTCCTGGATAGCAAATTTACCTCATTTGCATAGCTTTCAACAGCAAATGAGGTAATTTGCATAAACTAACCCTGTCCGTGCAAGAGTCATTTTAGGAGCTCTCTTGCACGCCCCTGCCGGCTGTTCCTGGATCGCTCGGCAGACATGCTGGCTGCATGGAGTCTTAATCTACTCTTAGACTCCGTGCAAGCATTCGTGAATCCAGCTCAATGCTTTAGCTAATATTCAAAAGCCTAGAGGGGAGAGGTGCAGACCATCCCTGGCAAAGCAGCTTGGTCTGTTGACCATTTCTTTCCATGCTGACAAATATTACACCCCTTAGAAAGACACCAGAATTTAAGCCAATTATTAAAGTCAATCTTTTGGTCATATTGTGGCATCATCCTTGGAGAATGTAAAATGCTGCTAAATGCTAGGCTCATCCCCGCCTGAGACACATATTATGAGAGCTCCATGATGTCTCTCTTTGTATAATCTAGGAAGGTACATCTCAGGTCAACATGGACTATAACTGAGTCATATCGGTACTTGTAGTGCAATGACCTGAGTGTGTGCATAATGTGGTGGATCCTAGCCCCTGATAAGCAGCAGACCATGACTTTCTCCTTACTCAGCCTAGTGAGAGGGACATCAGTGTGTCTCATGATGGAGTCTCCAATGACTAGAATGTTGGATTGTCTGGCGGCTTGCCTTATGGGCTTAGAGGTAGACACTCCATGAGATGTAGCTCTATGTGTTGATGTGGGTGTTGTTTTGAAAGACAGCATTTGGGGTTCCTAGGGGTATCTGTCATGTGTACTTCATCAAGGAGGTCTTTGTGGTTCAGGAAGGTTGCATTTAAGTACCTCAGCATATGTGGGTCAATATGTCTGATCTGAATTGTGTGTGATGGGTCCAGTGTGTGTACTACTGACAACCTTATTGACATTAGGAGTACTTTTATGTGAGAACTTTGCCTCCAGTGACATTGTGTAAATACATCTCTCACATACCATATCAGTTTGTTTGAGAAATAACTGGTTGTCAGTAAACATTCAGGCAATTTTTGCATTGCCTCAGAATGCCCATATCCAACAAACTGGTAATGGAGACAGTGGAAAAGTTCATATCTATGGCAGCAGACCCATATTACTGATTAGACAGTTGGAGTGAGAATATCAATCAATGTCAGGATTATCCGGTTTGTAACTATGGGGACACTACTTGTCACTGCAAACTAGTTGTCCTGTGTGCAAATTGGTATTGTAAAATTTCAATCATGCTTTTACAGGAAAAATATCACTCAAGGTGTCTGAGTCTGTACAGAGCACTGCCAAACACTTGAGGGGAAACTAATACATAGACCCTGAAAATTTAAGGGGGAAGTATTTAGGCAGATATTCTGAAGTTAGAAACAAATAATTTGCTTATCAAGAATCATGAAAAGAGAGGAGTCACGTGAATGGCTACTGCCTGACTACTACTAATCCTGGTCTCACCACAGCTGCACTCTGCTGGGATACAATGTTCCATTGCTTCTTCTGTCACCAGAAGCAATATGTTAGCATCACTCCCAAGATGAAAAGCAGGCTATAGCCTGTTTGGTGATCCATTCTTGTCCCAGATGATGCAAGCATCTGTAGGCCTGTTATAGTCTTTTCCTGGTAGATGACTTGAATAGCAACCCGACCAATCAGGATCATTAAGCATAGACACTCACTGTCTAACCAGAAATAGCCAGGAATCAATGCACTCTTCTGCTTCTCTCACCAGGACCAGAATATCAGCACAAATTCCAAGCTGTCACCTAAAATGCAGTTATTAGGCTTTCTGGTGATCAGCAGTCTCCAGGACATAATGTTCCTGTACTCCTTCTCTCACTAGGAGAAAACAGAAGTACTACTCCCAACATGACTACTGAGAGGCAGAATGTGGGCTCTTCAATAATTGGTGGTCTTGCAACAGATGTTTAATGGTAAGATGAAAAAAGGGGTTAATATCCTAAACACTGCAGTGTGCACTAAGCAGTTAGATATGAAAGGGGCTAACATGTTTTAGCTGTCTAAGGGAAGAGACACTCATTTTAAAAGAGCAAAATAGATTGAAAGGAGTGGACACTTTTGCATTCTGGAATTAAGGAATACAGTGGGATGGCCAATAAATTTAAATAGTTGAAGGGGAGTGATTTCACAAAATGATAATTCCGCCTGCATAACTTTAGTTGCATGATTTTACCATTGTTGTTTTAAATTAACTCACAAAACAATTGTGGTAATTTCCCCTGGGACATGTTCCCTATCTCAAAGAAAAAAGAAGGAAAGTGTGGTGAGAGGGAGGCTCATACTACATAGAGCTAAACACAAAAATGTCACTAACCGAAGGCTATCAGTTTAAGGAAGCAAGCAAGCAAACTACCTTCATTTAAACTGTAGGGTCTGGTCACATCGGTCCTAATCTGCTACCTGGACTCTTTACATTCTAACTTAATTTTCCACAGTCCCACCCTATGGTTTACATTAAGAACATCTATCACAAAAAAATAAATAAATAAATAAAGCCATGGTCATTGTTCATTTGAATATGCTTACACAAACTGTTCCTGTTATCTTGCATTTTAATGTCCCTTAAGTGTTCATATAAATTCTGATTTTAAAGCAGATGTCTCCATCTTAATAATATAGTCTGTATGGTCCATTACCATCAGTTCCCTACCTTTGCAAAATGGTGGGGTGTATGGGGGTTAAAGACACTAGGTTTTTCTACATATGTTTTCAGGTTCAGTGTTCAGGTTCACATTATCGAAAAAAAGTGAGATTTAACTTTCTAGTAAACATCCTTATATCAACAATAGTCTTAACTAAGTAACCTTTTCTAGATGGAACAAATGTTAATCCTTTTTCAAACAGGGCCATTTGCTCTAGGAATTTTAAAGGAAATATAGTTATGTTATTTATTTATTTATTTTATTTTCAGTTTGATTACCGGGGAAGTCCACTGGGCTGAGAAGTGCCCATTTTCAGTGGAGGCCCGGGGAGAAAAGCTCCAATAGCAATACAATACTATGAAGGTTACAAAATACAATAAAGGTTACATAATGTAGAGGTAAAATACAAGAGTGAGATTCATACATTCAAGAAATTGCAAAATGCATCATAGGACAGTATAAAACAGGCACTTTTTTTTTTGGGGGGGGCTCTTCATATGTTTACAATATTTACATATTTACAAACATGGAGTTAATTAAAGTCTGCTAGTTCTGCTTTTGGAGGAATAGAAAGAGAAAAAAAAACTTGAGAGTAAAGTGGAAGAGGATTGTCGAGAGCTAGTGGGGAGACTCATTAGTGTTTATGTAGGGTGAAAGCAGGAGCATTTCCATGTGGAAGATAGGTGTAGGAAAAGTTGGGTTTTGAAGGATTCAGTGTTATTATAAATTTTAAAGTCACCTTTCCAGGTTGTAATAATCACAGGTCCTTTGGAAATTATTTGTTCCTCATACGTTCCCTCCCTCTCTGGGGCAATGGTGAATTCCTGAACTTAGTTTACTGGTGATGTTGCCCTGCCACCACCCTTGCTGTGCTCTCCTCTGGTGCAAAATCCTCTCTGATCTCCAGGGTGGTGGGTGAGATGGGGTGGTGAGTCAAAAGGGGTAGTAGGTAATCCAAAAGGGGTGGAAGGTATTCATTATCTTGTTCAGTTGAAGCCTCAATATGGGAATCTATGTTATGCACAATATTGCTGACCTTTGGTAGTGGAGGATATGCCTTTTTATTATTATAGCCAGTCCTAGCATGGACAAACATTTTTGTTTCCTTTGTTTTACCACTTGTAAGGTTTGTTCTACCCTGCTGAACAGCATGTTGTAGTCTCCCCTAAAAGAGCTAAAAGTCAAGTGAGTTTTACTATGACTAAATCATTTGAAGTCAAAAACTACTTACATGTAAAACTTAGAATTGACCACCACAACCATTGGTATCCTCTGCATTATATAGAAAACCCACATATTCAAACTCCTTACATCACTTTGGCAGTTGGCATCCTTTCCACCAGAAAAAAGTGGTGGTCAAAGGTCAGTTGATTAATTTAGCAAGGATGATTTCTGAGACTGACACTTTTTTGAAGGAAGAGGAAATTTTAATGGATATGCTAACAAATCGTAGGACGCATTTCAATTTTTGGATGGGATATTTCAGGAGGTTAAACAAAAAAGACTAGACCAGTTTTATGTACCCTTATTAGGTGTCAGTAGTGTCAATGTGAATATTAAACCTGTGGAAAACACGAAATGTAAACACGGGTGCATTCTTACTTACATACAACAATGAAGTCAGTGATGTTCAGCATATTTTGGGGAACTACTGGAAAATCCTGCAAATTGCTGGCTTGAACAAGGAGAAGTTAGGGCTAAACCAGTAGTCACTTTCAAAAGGGACTGGAACATTAAAAATTACCTTAGAAAGGGAACTCTTACAAATTAATGGAAGCAAGCCTATTCACCTAATGTCCAAATGTGGTTGTTGCTCTTATTGTTCCTATATTAAGGAAAGGGAGAAAGTAAAGGTGCAAGGATTTAGGAAAATGTGCTGCCCTAAAACATGTAACTGTAAAAAGTGAAAATGTGGTATACATAGCACTTTGTTCCCAGTGTCCCTGTTTTTATATTGGCAAAACTGAAAGAGCTTTAAAAGACAGAATTTACGAACATTAAAGGAACATTAAAAAAAACAAGATAGCAGGAACAGTTTGTGGAAGCATATTCAAATGCACAATAACATGGTTTTAGTTTTTTTGTAATAGATGTTCTTGATGTAGACTATGGGGGGTGGGGGGTGGCCATGGAAAATTAAGTTAGAAGGTAAGGAGTCCTAGTGGCAGATTAGAAGCAATGCCACCAGACCCTATGGTTTAAATGAAGGTACTTCACTTGCTTGCTCTCAAAGCCTTCAATTAGTGACAACTTTGTGTCTTGCTCTATGTGATATGAGCTTTCTCCCCCCACACACTTTTTCTTCTTTTTTCTTTGTGATGGGCAACATATCCCAGGAAAATTACCACAACTGTTTTTTGAGTTAATGTAAGACAACTATGTTAAAATCATACAACTAAAGTTATGCAGGCAGCATTTTATTCCAAGGCTTTTAAGTTTCAGTGATGTTTAAAGTTTGAACATGTAACATGTTTTAATTGTTACTGTGCCTTTCAGCTGACTTGACAGTTGGTTACCTTGCATTTTCTTTCTCCGGCTTTTGGATTTAAATATGGCAATTTTGCTTGAGTCATTATTCTGATGAAATCCCTTGATTTTGGGGACAAAAGTGCTAAGGTCTTATTGTTTTTCACACTAAACAAGGTTTTTATTGCTACCTTGGATTCTGCATTGATTTTTCACTGCCTTTGAGCCTACAGAAGTGAACTGTGGTACCGTTCTTCCTCTATTTCCCTACACTGGAGCATAGGTTTGTGCAGCAGTTTAACTTATTGGTATGTTATATGCTAATGTCTGAATAATGATGCACTATATATTACAGTGAGGTACAACATGATGGTCTTGTGATTATCAAATATTTTATTTCCTTGCAGCAGTGCTGTGATTGCCTTAGATCTGAACTTGGCTACATGCCTGCATTCAGAAGGAAAACACAGAGCAGATATGCTTACAGTTGCTGCAACCATTGTAAATGTGTACCTTTTTTGGGCACTGGTTATCTACTATTTTCCTGAGATCTTTCAAAGTGAGACAGCCTGCATGGAGAAGGAGATAGTGATGCCCATTTACAGTGCATAGATTGTATGAGGAGGATTCCAACATTTTTCTGGACATACTCCATAAGTAATCCAGCTGGAGGTTCCTGCAGGAGGGCTATACTGGGTCGCAGTATAAGGGTGATGTCTGTAATCATTTGACTGAGTCTGTCACCCATTATACTAGCACCCCACAGAGGAAAATAATGCCATCAACACTACAGTGACCTGTGTTCATAGGTTCATAAGTTTATAGGAGGTTATTGGCTAATGGGCCTAGGGCCTTAACAAGTCTAGCCCTGTAATACTCTTGTTCCCTAGCTGACCATGGTTAGATGGTCATTGTTAGCAGACCAAATCAGTGATTAGCACTGGCTACCCATGTCCATGAGAGACATACTGTATTTGCTACCCCTGGGTTGAATTTACAGTCTCCCATCTAGTTGTCAGAGGAGCAGCAATCTCAAGGAGACATATCTGTCAATCCTACATGTTCTGTTTATGTCACCAGCTAGGATGAAGATCCTGGAGTGAGTGACACTTGTCCCATTTGATTTGTGGACATGCAGCATTTCCATTATGGCAGGGTCAGAGATCCCTCTGCAGGCCAGGCTCAGGTCGCCTCTCAGCAGAATGTAGGATACAGAGGACTCAGACAGGCCTTTCAGTCTTTCAGTTTAGGCCATGTTTTGGAAGCCCTCAATTTTCTTGGTTAGAAACCTCTGTCTGGTGAGCTACATCAAAAAGGGAGCATTGTAGTTAATTAGTGATCTGATGAGGGTTGAGTATAGAGGAGTTATAACATCCTTAGTCTTGGATTCTATGCCCTTGTTTATGAGATGTGCAGCACAGAAGTCTTTCCTTACCACTTGTGGAGACATGGTGATCGAAGTTTAAATTGCTGTCAGCCTATGTTCCTAAATATCTCACTACTGTGTTTGAGCTTAGTGGGGTGCTATCTATAATGTAATTTACAGGGGGCCACTTATTTTCTAAAAGGGATAATTATGCACTTTTTTTCATTTAGTTTTAGACAGTGATTCTGGCACCAATCATTAATCTGTGTTAGCCCCTTCTTTTTCAATTTATGTTCAAGCAATTGTATATTTATCTTATAATATCTTTTTTAATTTGTTTCTCATTATTCGAACCACTGTATGCTACATCATTTGTAAAACTCTGATTTTACTCCTTTTATATGTTCTATGCTCTTTGTACAAAATAGCTATGTTTATATACTTTTTTATCATTTTTATTATTTTTTATAATTTTTTACAATGTATCTGCAACTTTTCTCCCCAGGCCTCCTTTGAAAATGGTCACCTTGTGTCCAGTCAGACTAACCTGGTAAACAAATGAAAAATAAATAAAAAAAATAAATAAATTATGTCAACATTGCTGGGGGAATCAATGATTGCACCTAGATTGCAGTCATCTGCGAATGCCATAAGCCATCTACTTTCATCTGGACATCCAAGAAGTAGATTCCAAATAGTAGAGGGCCCATCACAGATCCCTGTGGTACACCACTGGTAACTGGTCTATTGGTGGAGGTAGAATCCCCAACTTTGACAGTATGCGTTCTGTCTGTGAGCCAGTTTGCTACCTATCTAGTGATGTATAGGTTAATCCCCAGATGACAGAGTTTCTCAATGATACCCAAGTGGGAATTGAGTTGAAGTCCTTGGCTAAGTCAAGATAGGTGATATGTACTGCTTTGCCCTCATCCAGGGCTTTGTTGACATTCTTGAAGAAGTCTGCCAGGTTTAATAAGCAAGACCTGCCATTAACAAAGCCAAACTGGATCAAGTCAAGAGTTTGGAGGTCTCCTATGTCCTTGTTGATAAGGTCCTTGATGACTCTTTTCATGGCCTTAAAGATAAGGCTAGCTAGGCTTATGGATCTATATTTCACAGAGTTGCTTGATGGACCCCCTTTGTGTAAGGAGACTACTGTTACTGTTCTCCACCTTGCTGGAACAAAGCCAGTGCTCTGGCTGTGGTTGAAGAAAGTGCAAAGTGGTTCTGCTAGGTCTTGTTTTAGACTGCTTAGCAAGCAGCATGGCATGTTATCTGGTCCCACTGAGGTTGTGTTTTTGGCCTTGGAGAGGGCGGATATGAACTGCTGTTTGGAGATGCAAGGTAGTGGATCAGTGCCAGGGATGTTTTAGGGCATGTCTGGTGGGTAGAGCAGGGAGAAATTTGCTACAAATCTGTCCATCAGCAGATTGGCAATTTCTTTGGGTTCCATGTGAGTAGTACCATCCAAAATCAGTTTGGCACATAGCTGAGCATTCCCTTTAAGATTTTGCACATAGTTAAAGAAAGCCTTATGATTGTCTTTAGATAGAGATGCTAATTTAGTGTCATAATTGGCTTTAGAGGACTTTACAAGATATCTGCTTTGCTTGTTCAAGCTGTGGAGGGTATTCTTCCTCTGGTGAGTAAGTTATCTCTTGTTCTTGGATAACAGTTTCTTCCTTTTGTTATATAATCTATTTATACTTGTGATCCACCAGAGTGGCCTGTTTCTTTGGAAGAACCTGGTTTTGATCCTAAAAAGTAAAGCCAAGTCTATACAGTTATTTAAATGTCTATACAGGTCATAGGAGTCATTGTTGGCTGTATTAGCCGGGGGGGATGAAACTTTTTATACTTTCGCTTAGTAGAATAAAGTTTGTTTTGGAGAAATTTTTTCAGTTTGTTTGCTCCGGTGTCCAGTCTGATCTTTACTTCAAATGAGACATATTTATGGTCTGACCTCACCATGGAGAGCAACACACAGGGAGTAGTGCAGTGCCCCCCCCCCCCATGTTAGTGAGTACCAGGTCCACAACATTTGAGACCCTAGTATGGGGTACAGACTAGCTGTTGCAGAGCATTTGAATTAACAAAGTCCAGGAACCTCAGGGTGATGACAATTCTGCTCATGTATGCTATCCAGTCTATGGAAGAATAGTTGAAATTTCCAATGACCAAAGTGACTGTGTAAGGAGTGATTCTAGCAAGTCCAGGTAGTCAGTGTGTTTCTCTTGGTTCATGATGGAGGATCTGTAGCTAGCAACAATGTGGGTAGAGTGTTTTAGCTATATTTAATTTACCTGGACTAGCTGTAGACAATCTTACTGTTTAACCTATCTTGAGGTGTATTTGGACTCAGTGAAGATGGATACACCTTCACCTTTGGTTCTTTCATGCTCTTTTTGGGGTCTGAACATGTGGAAAGTGTTGTAGCTTTGTATGGCTGGGGTGCTCTCTGCAGCCTTGAACCAAGCCTCAGTGACTACACAGATGTCAGCATCTTCCAAAGTGAGGAGTGCTTCTACTGAGTGCAGTTTTCTGTTGAGGCTCCTAACATTAAGCAGCATAAGCTTGAGTTTGTCTTGCATGAATTTCCTTATGTCGAGAATTTTTTTTTTGTTTTGATATTACCTAAAAAGGCACTATGAGGGAGGCAAGAGTCTTTGCCAGTATCTGAAAACCTAGAAGAGACAGGTGAAGATCATTTCTGGCAAAGCAGCAAAGTTTTTGTCAACCATGTCTTCTCAGGCTGACAGATACTGGCTCTCCTTGGATTGACACCAGAAGCTAAACCAATTGTTGAAGTCAATCAATTTTTATCTATATTTTGCATCATCTTAGGTGAAAGTAAAATTCTACTTACTGCTAGGGACATACCTGCCTGAGACACAGAATCTGAGTGTACAATCATGTCTCTCTTCATATAGTCCAGAGAGGCATGTATTGAGTCATTCACTACAACATGTACTATGGCAGAGTCATAATGGTAATTGTTGTTGTGTGACTTGCAGGAGTGCATGAAAACAAGTTGACTGCAGTCAGTTTAGAACCTGTACCTACCTACCTATCTACAGAACACAGTACTTAACACAAGCATGACAGTGCAAGTCTGATGCAAACCTGACCATCTTTGCTAATGGGAGGATGAAGTTAAATGACTGTCACCACCTCATTATTGTAAGTATGACATCTTGTAGCTAAGCAAATAACCTACAACTACATGCCCTCATCCATCATGCCATGATCACCTACTGGTATCTCTAGCCCCTGTAGAAAACAAAAGAAATAGTGAGATGCACAGAATAAGACTACAGCGCCTAAACGAGCATGGGGTGAGTATACATGCTGTCATAAGAAATAGTCTCTGTTTTCATGGTTACAGTTTTTATGCAATAAAATAATTATGGCTAACTTTTATACAGCAGTACCACATCTGTCAGCTCTGACATTGCTTAATAGAATTATTATGATGTGCAATGTTAAAATGTGCTTCTACATGTCTCTCTCCTATATAGGTCAACAAGTATCTCATCATGTTAAGTCTGTTAGCTCTCAGATTGTTATAATGGCTGTAGGTTCATTGTACACCACCACCTCCCCCTCCCCAAAGAGTTGTAGTTATGGAAAACTCTACTTGCCATTCCAGTAGAATCAATGCACCATGTCATGGTTTGTATATGTAAGATCCAGAATAAGCAGTTTGCTGGGTATTTCATAATATACAACATAAATATCTGTCTTTAGGATATCACCTGTGATGGGCATATTTGTTGCATGATCAGTATGTTTGCTTTATATATATATATATATATATATATATATATATATATATATATATATATATATATATATATATATATATATATGGTCATAGATTAGTGCCAGGCTAAATGCTGTTATGGGCCATTTTAAGACTAGACAGTTTTCCCATGTAAGAATCAAATCCTGCTACTTGTGTCTGTAGGGTAAACACCTTAACCATTATGCCAACCTCCCATAGGATGTTTGCTGTATAGACAGATAGATGGATAGACTGATAAACTTTATTAACTGGGGTAGAGCACCGATCCAATTGCACTAGTTTCAGACTCAGCTCAGAATCTGAAGGCATATCAAGTAGAATAAGTAAAAATAATTTGTATAATACAAGAGCATGCTAAAACAAATGAATAGTTTATACACAAGAGAAAAAAGTTATTTAAGAAGTCAGCCAACAGAAGCCACTATGTACATTTACATCAGTTAAAGTAACGACATGTTAGAAGTAAGAGAGGGATGCTATGGTGAAAATGATAGACACTATACATTGGAAATTAGAGACACTAGGTTATGTGACCTGAAGCAGAGCATTTACAAGCATCTCCTGCTCTGAGATGTTCTCTAAGTTGTTCTAAAAAGGAGGACTTTGTAAATTGAGGCAAGATCCCTCCAGATCATGGGTTCAAGGCTAGAAAGGGATTAGAGCAATGAAGTCTGGTTTTAGGTGTTTGCAAGAGGCTAGTTTGTTTATGTACAGTTTTACTATCGCCAAAACTCAAATTGTGTCACTGGCTGCAGGCACAAATATGGTGTCTTGATAAATAACACCTGCTGCTACTATTCTGTTATGTCAGACTGCATCTGAGGATGGCTTTTGACTCAGGCTCCCGTCATATCTCATATTCAGAGAAACAGGTTGATGACATCCCTGTTTACGTGCAACTATTAAAAGTGCATTGTGCTTAAATATATGGGTATCAGTATACTTAAGAATGCAATTTTCATTGTGTTTTTATTCCATTTCTCCAACCCGCTTTGCTTTCAACATTTCTTTTACACATAAGTGTATTGTTTAATTATTTATTTATTTCAGTATTATGTGCAGCAGCACAACAACCTACATCTGTCCCACTGGTCAGGCCTGTTGTCCTCCCACAGTTGGCAGGAGTAGCACTACCACATCCATCATCAGAGACACCCAGGACATCTAGCTCTCAGTCTCCTATATTTGTCTCCACACCTCCTGTCCTGCCCACACCACCTGCATCAAGCAGCTATACACCTGAGGGTGGTACCATGGTACCCACAGATAGCAGTGTAAGTGGAGGTGACACCTTTGTCACTTGTCAGAATCTGGTTGAGTTGTGGTGGAGATAATAAATAGGAGGCTGGATGCCTGCTTTGGTTGCATGGAGATGATACTCTGGCAACTAGATGAGTCATTTTCCTGCCCAGTGTGGACTCCACCTTCTGAGGTAGGACACAGTGCTGATATTTCCCAAGTTGACAAGAGTTCTTCTACTGGATCTAAACTGACAGAGACAGCATATGGAAACACCCAATCATATCTGTCAGCCTGGTGTCTGCCTCCCTTTTGTATCAATGTCCACAATAATGTTGTAGATTCCTCCCATTACAATTGTCTTCCTTCTATGCGATGTCTCCTTCACCATTATGTTCCACTTCTTTATTGAGTCATTCCACTTCCTGTTAATCATGTCTGTCTTTCCCTGATAAATAATTTCCACTTTTTATCTACCGCTAACCTCCCTGATTTCTTTCTCCAACTTTTCCTTCTGTATAAAAGTAATAATAAAAAGGACACCTGTTCCCCGAAAAAAAAATCCCACCAATACCTCTCCACTTTACAGATATTTGAATAATGTATACTATTAGCTCCTCTTGTCTGAGGTGCTCATCATAATATGCATATTGCTCTGACAAATCATTTAGGATTTAAGTAAACAGTTACAAGTACTTTCTAATTTGCCCAGAATTGTTGTGTTAAGAAATTGAGAGGTATTCTCTTATCCCACCTCCATCCTGCTCATTCATCATTTGATCACCTTGTGTTTGACCCTCTGGCCAGCCTTTCCTTTTCATCTCTGTCCTATACTTCCATTTCCAATCTTTAATCTGGTTACGAAATTGATAAAAATCACATGCTTGCATACACACACACACACACACACACACACACACACACACACACACACACACACACACACACTCACATATGCAGAAAGAGGGCTTATAAAACAAAACATTCTTTCTGTGATAATACATTGCTTCAGAGCGCACAGAGAACAATGCTGATGGCCTTATAGAAATGGAACTTCTAATCCTTTGGAAAAAATGAAGTCCCAATCAATGTCACGCACTATAGGTATTGCCATCATTAACACAAAAAAGCTGTTCACCGTTGCATGCCATCATGTACACCTGAAATATAGTAAACTAATGCCTTTATTTTAACTGCTTCTATGGCTCAGTGCACTGATGAAGTGATTTATACACCATCAATATAGTAGGTGGAAGATTTTAATTCCTTGAGATCTGTATGCTGTTTTACAATGTTCAGATTGCAGTCTGCAGATGTGTTACATTCCCATGAAATGTTTGTTTTATGGCATTCTCAAGTGCTTCTGTGGCTCCTGTTGTTAATGTACTGGTACAAAAATATCTCTAAGAAAGGCATGGGTTCAAATCCCTTGAGGCTTTTTGTTCTTTTCCTGTTATCAGTCTGCAAATTTATTACATACACCTGAGATGTGTATTTTATGTTACCTTCAGTTTGAGTCCTTCTGTGGCTCGGCTTGTTAAGGAATCAAGTATGTAATGCAAGTAAATTGAGTTGATGGGTCAACTGTCTCGGAATTTCATATTTTTCCTTTTTTAATGACTTTCACATTATAGTGCAGGTACACTCATCAAACTTTGATGTTGTCAAGACTGCTGTAGGTTGGTATTTTATGTTACTTTACTGTATCCCACTCTTCTATCTACATTTCACATAATTCTACATTCATGTATTCTTATAGCATCCTTTCTACTGCATTTTCCAGACCTGCTTTGGTGGATAGATCCATGTGCACTCTGCCGTTCATATCTGTGTTTTCTGCAGCTATAGTAAAACCTCTGCATATCTCCCGAAGCCATCAATGACATTTTCCCATCCACACAACATTTCCTACATCTATATTGCTGTAAATTGCATCAACACAATTGCCAACATAGTTTATCCATCTGTGCTCCTGCAATCACATTGATTAGCATAGGTGTTCTTACACATTCAGTGTTGAACTCAGCTGTTCATACTTTAATCTGGCTGTGAGGTGGTGTAGCATGATCTGTCTGCAACTCTCTGCTAAGACTGTGACAAAGAACTGCTCTTTGAACCCAATGGCCTGCAGCATTAATGTGTAATAAGCATCAGAGTTCATCACACATACAAGATAAACAGTGTTAACATGGCCATGATCACAGCTACTGTGTTAGTGAGTTCTCATGAATGTTCTCATAATACTGGCAAAGGTTCATCTACAACAGTGTGCACTCTTTTTGAACAGTTCTTAAGTGAAAACTTGCATTTTGACATTACTTTTTTTAATCAGCTATCTCCACCAATTAGGCACATATCTAGTAGCAATTTAACTATAATTTGCATGCCATAAACAATTATTAAAACTTCAACTATTGTTATTTCTGCAGTGTGAATAATTAATTTTGCAGCACATCATTGATAGCTCAAAATTAAGAAATGACTTACAGAAATCTGTAAAGCACTCTTTCAGAAACAAAGCTAAATTCATGACTCATAAAGAAATGTCATTAAACTAAAATTTCATTATCAAGCTTTAAGTTCTTTAATAATCCAAGTCACTGATGTGTGTAATTAAACGACAAATCATTGAATTGCTTAACTAATTGTCTTATAGTTCTTATTATGTCTGCAGCACAATGCATCACAAAATATTGCTGCATGTTCTTGTCACCTCCCATTATGCTATTTTGTGTTTATGTTATCCCCAGACAATAAGCTAAGACTATGTAGAGATTGTGGCCAAATCTCACAAAGTAAATAAATACATTTTAGAATGTATATAATCAGCTGCTCAGATCTTTAAAGCCTATCTGAGAAACTTGTTTTCGGTGAGGTCTATTAATCCTCATTGTAGACAAGGAAAACAGCACTAGATAACACAAAGAGCCATTATCATCAGATCAGAATTATACCTGGGCAGGCCTTCATGCAGTGGTCTTATAACACAGTACCAATGTACATTTAAGGAAAGGTTGCATGAAGTATGCCAATATAAGTAAGCCAGTTAAAAAAAGAAAGTAAGAAAAAAATTCGGGTGAACTTTAGAAGGTTGAGTTGATATGCAGTCTAGAAGAGATGATTTATTGTTGTAACACGGCGTTATAAAATAGAATTTTAGAAAATTTTATATGTGATGGGAAATTTGTAAAGAACAACGAGATGAAGTCTACAAACAAAGAAGCATCTGAATTATTTAAAGTATTTTTTGGTTCAGTGAAAACAAGAGACAAGGCAACTTTATATGAACTATTTCCCTATCTTAGAGATGTCATAGACATAGAAATTAATGTGTTCTTTTTGTTCAAGTTTAAAGAATGATTTACATGATATTTTATTTGTGTGAACAAAAAGACCAGTTATGAAATGAGCTTTGTGTCAGACCACATTATTTTCAGAATAGCCGTTTAGTAAATTTAATCTGACTTTAGGTATGTTTGAATGTGTCAGTCTGAGTGAGTATGCCCTGTGAGGGGCTGATGTGAAAGCAAGAGTTCTTTCTTTCCTTCTACACATTCTTTGCCAAGACAAGCTGGAAAACAAGGTGGGGTCTAGAAAGTGTGCTTGTCTATGTATCTTTGCATACATATTTATTAATCTACCAATCACTGTGTGTGTGTGTGTGTGTGTGTGTGTGTGTGTGTGTGTGTGTGTGTGTGTGTGTGTGTGTGTGTGTGTGTATATATATATATATATATATATATATATATATATATATACATATATATATATATATATATATATATATATATATATATATATATATATATATATATATATATATATATATATAAAAATATATATAGTCTACATCATAATATCTAATGTTCAAAAGACTGAAAACCAAAATATCTAAAACTGAAATTATCAAAAACATTTTTAATGCAGGGGGGAAGCCTCCCTGCATTCCCCATGTGGGAGGCTGCAACCCCCATACCCTCTGCTAATTATACATACCAACTCCAAGATTGCAAATCAGAGGCGAAGGGGCCAATTCTCTTTTTTGGATATATACCCTCCATACACATAGTAATATAAAACTAATGGCCTTAGAGTGGGCATTATATGGGAAATAGTGGACCACCCAAACGATGGCTGAAGTCCATTATTTCGCTCTTGGGCATTACGGCTTACATACATGGAAGCACAATATTTGGTTGAATGCCAAATTTAACTGAAAGTACAAGTATCTGAATGTGGAATAGCTCGATATAGTTGCATTTTAGAAATGTACAGGTTTTACCTGGTGAATTGTGTTGCTATAGCAATAACCCACGCCTGGGTGTGGGTAATGCTAAATTTACCATTTACCTCGGGCTTCGCCCTCGGGACCAAACCACGCCAACCGTGGGGAAATTTAGCATTACCCACACCCAGAAGTGGGTTATTGCTATTATACCATGACATTATTAAAGAAAAGAAACTGTTACTTTTCTTAAATAATGGCATAGTATAATGCCTGTTTACTGCCCTTCCGCAGATGTCTGGCATCCGCGGCAGTTCTGATGTACTGCGCGCCTGCGCAGTACATCAGAGTTGTGAGCAACAGGAGAAAGCAAGATCTCCGTTGCTTTTTAGTCTCGCTATGTTAAATGAGTTTAACATAGCGAGACAGTTTTAAAATAAGCAACGGACATCTCCGTTGCTTATTTTAAAACTGTCTCGCTATGTTAAACTCATTTAACATAGCGAGACACTAAAAAGCAACGGAGATCTTGCTTTCTCCGTTGCTAACACTGCTCGCTATGTTAAATGGGTTTAACATACCGAGACAGCTTTAAAATAAGCAACGGAGATCTCCGTTGCTTATTTTAAAACTGTCGCTATGTTAAACCCATTTAACATAGCGAGACAGTGTTTAAAAAAAACGAGTTATACTAATGGAAAAAAGTCCGGGCGACCGGACCTTTTTCCATTAGTATAACTCGATTTACAATGGGCACGCTGGCCAATCACCGTGCACGTTTTGGGGGGATCATGGTATAATTATGCATAATCACTGATGTTAACATTTCTGTTATGCACTGACAGTGATTTGCAATGCATGATCTTTTCTCTTTTATTAATGCTCCTGCATCCATGGAGTTATTATATTTTAGTAAGATAGGTGTGGGTGGGTGGTCCAAGCTCACCTGCAAAACGTATTTTTAAAATGTTTTCCCTTGGGTGGTTTCGAGTGCATGATGTTTCAGTTATTTTGAATTGATCTAAATGTTTTTTCAATTAAATGGGCTTACAGCTATTGGGATTCACCCAAATGCCATTCTTGGAGCTTTGTATAAAATCAGATGCATTTACTGTTCAAGCACAAATTCAGGATGATTTCACCAGCAAATGAAATATTGGTGTGTTCTCCACAAAACAAAATGTGTTGCTCTGATGCTAGCAGCTTACAAATTTAACACAAAAGTCTTATACTTTTAAACAAACAGTGTATGCTCTAAATCATAACCGAGCTTTGTAACTAGAACTTTCAATATAAGTCTAGACTCTCTGAGTTAAGTTAATCTGTGGGATAACGTTCTGGCTTCAGTATTTCTCTCCTTCACACAGGTATAGTCCAGGTGCTTCTGCATTGTTTTTCCAGCTAGTCTCTATCTCTTTATACACACACACACACACACACACACACACACACACACACACACATATATATATATATATATATATATATATATATATATATATATATATATATATATATATAGGGTCAACTTTAGTTTAGTGAATTATCAGATGATTGAACGCTGTTAGTTCGAACACTAAATGTTTAACTGGCAAAATAGCGAATGGCCGGAACAGCAATTTTTTTCCCAGGGAAAGAAATCGCTGGGCCGTCCGTCCAGGTTGTGCCATTTCCTTCACTGTAGTGCAGTCTCGGAGTTGGTATATTTAAGTAGGGAGGTGTGGTGGTCACAGCAGCCCACATGGTGGGGTGTGGGGGCGAAGTCCCCCCACTTCATTTAGTGTTTAGTGTTTTTTTTTTTTTTGGGAACAGCGATTTCTTTCCCTGGGAAAAAAAATTGCTGTTCTGGTTGTTGGATGTTTTGAATTTTCACTCTTTAGGGGTCACTATAACAACATTCGATCATCTGATCAATTGTTGTTATAATACAGGGGTCTATATTATATTCTCCAAAGCCAATAATGTTGAATCTGACATTGTCGACACAAGAATATCGAACGCTCATAATCTCGAGCATGTAAATGGAAATCTCCGTAAGGGGAGATTTCCATTTACTGCAATGTAGTGCGGTCTCAGATTTGGTATATTTAAGTAGCAGGGGGTGAGGGGGGGCATGGTGGGCTTGTCCCCCCCTATATAAACCTGTTAGGGTACGTTTTTCTTTTTTTTTTTTTTTTGTCTTTTTATAAGGTGGATGTTTGAAGACATCGACCATATGGTGTTGACCATATGTTGTTCGATGTTTTCAAACATCGATCTTATAATATAGACCCTATATATATATATATATATATATATATATATATATATATATATATATATATATATATATATATATTTATCATCATCTTAAATAGGTACAGGTTTATAGCCGGAACCACTCACAATCTGAATCCAGTTATTTCCCTTTAATGGGTGGTACTTCACTTTTGCCTGCTTTTTATGTTATACATAAAATAAAGAACCAATATTTTCCTCAATATTACAAGCAGGTGTGATCAGTTTTAAGCATTTTATTCCCACCAACACACAGAAATATGTCTGCTAGTACCAAAATTAGACTTTTACCTGTGATTCTTTCCTCACTAAAGCTTCACCTCCCTGACTTTAAACATCATAGAAGGTCTGTATACATTGTGATGGTCAACAATGGGATAATACTGGAGGTAAAAGCAAAACAGCTGCAAAGCCAGTGGCAGTGCCCATCAGCAATGCTTGGTGTTACCCTCTTTTTGTTGATGTAATGCCTGCAAATATGCATGATCTGTATCCAGGGTAAAGGTCTTGAATCATAGGTAAAATTATAATGATACTAAGGCCCGTTTAATGGCCAAGCATTCTCTCCCTTTCTCCTTTTTGTTAAATATCTACCCTCTGCCCTGGACAATTTTCTGTTTAGACAGCAGATAGGAAGTTCCTCATACCTTAGTCTCTGAGATAAGACTGCTCCCAATCACCCTATGATATATCTGTGCACGATATATACTTGGTAGAAACCAACAAACATTAAAATAGGTTCTATACACAAACTCCGTTTAAGATGTTGAAATTCTTTTTCAGATTCTGAGGCCCACCTGATTTTATTGGACAGCTTATCTTTGGTAAGATAAATTAAGTGACATGTAAGGAAACACAATGGTGTATTTGTTTCAGGTAATCATATGTAATACCTAAAAGGCCCTTACCTATTTCTTAGCTTGAGGGACATGCCAATATTTAACTCCTTTAGTTTTTTTTCCCTTTTTTTCTTCTTTCTGGAGTTTGAAAATGCCTCTACTAGTTACATAAACTAGTTACAGAGCCTCCATTTCCCTTTGTCTTCCCTAGTTTGCACTTTAGGGCTTTTAGTGTAATTCCAGCTTGAGTCAGGGAGTCTAGCATTGCTTAGACTTTGGGAAGGTATGAGCATCCACCTGTCAAGCTGATGTTCATGTTATCCAAGCAGGCTGCACTACAGCAGTTGGTGTGTGTGTGTGTGTGTGCGTGTGTGTGTGTGTGTGTGTGTGTGTGTGTGTGTGTGTGTGTGTGTGTGTGTGTGTGTGTGTGTGCGTGTGTGTGTGTGTGTGTGTGTGTGTGTGTGTGTGTGTGTGTGTGTGTGTGTGTGTGCGTGTGTGCGTGTGTGCAGAAAAGTTTTCAGTCTACTGTAGGACACCTAGCCAACAGAACCTTACCAGGATGCATGCCTACATGTTTTCTTATGCTCAGAAGAACACCTAAAACATGACTCTGTGCCAGTTTTGTGTCAAAGTTTCTGAATGATTTTGGCACCAGTTGCTAATGTACAGTCTCATTCCCTCCTCTGCTTTGCCTGTGGAAGCTCCTGCTATATCATTGGTTGCCTCTGTGGGCTTTGTTACACTAATGTATAGTACTATGTATCATCTTCTTGTGCAACTTTAACCTGCTAGCTAGATAGAGGTCCCCCTCCTCCATATGTGCTCATCAGTATTACACTCCCAGTCTGCTAAAGAGATTGTCATGCCTTCTGTCAAACTACTGAGTGTTTTCTCCCTCATCTAAAATGTCTGATAGCATTTCAAATATAGTGACTTGACATCCCTTCTAAATCTTACAAAAGCAAATCCTTTTATCTGCAATATAATCATTCATACTGTCACCTGCTTTTCTTTTATTCTTGTTTAATCTTTTTATATGCTTCAGGAGTCAGATTAAAATATTCCAGTAAACATTTAAAATTTTACATAATTTAAGCATTCAGTATTAGTCACTTTGATACAACATACATTAACAACATGTGAGAAGAACAGTTAAAAACTTCACCAACTCCTCAAAGTGTTAAAAAGGTTAAGCTTCCCTTGTTATGGTCTATTCTAGCAGTGGCTAGGAAAATAATAACCAGAAATTGGATTTCAGATACACCTCCTTCGTTCAATGAATTTAAAAATGTTATGAATATAGTGTGCCATATGGAAATAAATACAATCAGGTCAAGAACAACTAGAAAAACATCTTATTATATTGTATGGGATAATTTACAAAATTTGTTAAAAAAATTCTAATTTCAATAGCATGGTATTTTAGTTTAATTAATTGATCTGATTGTAGTGGATGTCTTTGTAAATACTTTAGTTGTTTTGTTGAATATTATAATAATATCTATTTTTAATTACTTGTATACAATTGTTATGATATTTCTCTTATATGTTAAAACAATAAACCTGTTTTGAAAAAAAAAAAAAAACTTCACCAACTGACTTGGAAAATTTGGCATTGATTACATACATTTGCAAATGTCCAAGTAAAACATTATCACCCTCTTTATGTTTTAGAAGTTATTTGGTACTGACCTTGGCATGTAGAGTTTAGTTCTCTCCCTCCCCATTACTGACATGCTTTCACCAAAGGGTTGGCATCTCCATCCTGTCCCATGATGACACTACTTCTCTCTTTCACTATTTTGTGCCTCTAGATGCATTATTTTCTCAGCTGCCTCAAGCTCCAGGTTTTTCATCTCCAGCTTATGCCTCTTTAACTCCAATTTGGTTTTGAAATCATGTAGGAATGGGATGAATTGTCCTTTTCCCTGAATATTGCGCACTCACATTCACTGTCAGATTGTCTACAGATTTGTTAGGGGTGTGGATAACTGATAATACTCTCTCTGTCTCATCAATAGCTGGGGTGGCACACAAGATCAGTATCATGTCCTCTTGGACATATTGTTATTAGTTATTAGTTATTAGTTATTAGTTATTAGTTATTAGTTATTAGTTCCCTGTGCTTGTGTGCCTAGCAGCCGGTACCTCTCCTTCTCATATCCCCTTACTCTTGCCTTCTCCTGCCTCTACACTACTCTCTTTTTCTTGAGACTTTTCCCTCTCTTCCCTGCCCTAGCCACTAGGTGGCGCTCTCCTTATTCTCTTTCTCCATCACTACTTCTCTTGCCTAGAATCAGCCCTTAAAGTTATTTGTTACTTTCCCTATCTCCCTTAAGCTCGATATTCTATCTTACAGTCTGCCTATCTCCCTGCTAATAGTGCTGGTACTGCTCCAGTACTCTGCCTGACCTCTCAGCTCCACCTCACCCCTCTCGACCTTACCTCCTACTGCTTGTTTTCTACCTAGTCCTGCATACCTATTTCTATTCCTCTGGTCTCCTTTGGTCTCCTGTCTTTCTCTTCCTTCCATATACTGTTTGCTCCTGCCATACCTACCTGCATTTCTGATTGTCTCCGCTCTCCACCTCTGTTGTGTGTACCCGCTCCGTTCGCCCTACGGGCTCACTCCGCTCCCCTCCCTACCCCCAATTCCCACCCACCCCCCGGGGTCCTAACCTTATAGTACTGTTAGCCACTCCCCTATCCCTCACTTCCAATCCTTCTCCTTCCCACTCAAACTTCCTCCCATCCACACACACCCCACCTCTACAACACACTCCCACTGTATTTTTCCCATTCCTCCTCTCTACATCTTTTACTTATCTATCCCACTTTAATCCTTAACACTTTACTGTCCACTCTTCCCTATTCCTATTATACCTTTATATCTACTCTACATTAGAATACCCCTTTTACATCCTGCCTCCCATATACTCTATTGCCTTCTCTAACTTCTCAAACTCATCCTACCATGGCTCCCTACCTACCTAGCCAGCATTTACTGTCATTCCTGCTACTCTCCACCCTATGCTCAATCTATCTCCTATCCTCTTACAAGATATCACTTGATACTCCATCCCTCCTTCCACATAAACACACCTCTACATTCATCACTCCACTTATCTCTTATCCTTTTACTTCATTAACCCCAATTATCAACTACCAAAATTCCACAGACTTAGACATCTCAACTATGTCTTGACAACTTATAACAAAAATAAAAATCTAACCTTACATAGACTCTACCTGGTTATCAAATGTAGCAATCCTACCCTTCAAGATGGTGATATCCACCCTAACCCTGGCCCTTCACTCTCTTCCCCCACAGTATATATGCCCAAAACCAATAATAGCTTCTTAATCGGACATCTTAATACCCAAAGCTTAAACAACAAAGTACCATACCTACATGCCCTCCTTCACATACACTCATTTGATATTCTATGCCTCTCAGAAACCTGGCTAAAACCTAGCACTAAAGACACTGAAATTATTCCCCAAGGCTATAACATAGTAAGACTCGATCGTCCCAAAAGAAAAGGTGGTGGTGTTGCTATTCTTTTTAAAAACCACCTTAATATCACTAGCCTTCCACCCCTATCATCTCAAGATAGCAAGATAGAATCCATCATTATCAAACTCCAATTAAATTCCAAAAATCCATATATATCATCTGTATGTACCTGCCTCCTGGTAACAATATTCCAATACTCGAAGATTATCTTAGTTGCATATCAGCTACTTATCCACAGGAAACCATCATTCTAGGAGACCTGAACATAGACTGGAATAGCATTAATGCAGAAAATCCTTCATCCCATATTAACCTTCACGGCTTCACCCAAACCATTACCTTGACTACTAGGCTCAATAAACACACTAATCAAGAAAGCATTTTAGACTGGATACTTATAAACAGACTAAAAACTAATTACAAAGTAGGAACCTTGCCAGATGATGTTAGTGACCACTTCTTAACTTTTATAACAAGAGAAAGAACTGACTGTCCAAATCCCCACATTATTAGAAAAATATGTACCATCAAACATTTTAATCCTGACCTATTTCAAGCCGAACTCAGCGCATGTAACTGGAACCCATTAAAAACACTCCCTCTTGAAGATGCAGTACTACATTTTAACAAAATATTTTTATCCATTCTTGACACACATGCACCGGAACGTGCTATTAGAATGAAATCCAATACAGCCCCTTGGCTCTCCCATGAAACCAAAAATCTTATTCTCGCTAGGAATAAAGTCTGGGCTAGTTGGAGATCCCACAGAAATAAAACAGATCTCCTACTCTTCAGACAGCATAGAAATCTAACTAAAAAAGCAGTTATAGCCGATAAAAAGAAATTCTATATTGACCTACAACAAACCCATCTTAACAATTCTAAACTTTTCTGGTCCTCAATCAATAAACTCCTCTCACCAGGAACTTCCAAAACACCTTCCCTCTAAATGCAGACCCTGATACCCCACAACAGACTGCAGATGCTCTTAACTCATTCTTCACAGAAACTATTCAAGCACTAGCTAAACAACTTAATGCCAACAACTTCTGTCCTCCAAGTAAACTAACCAACTCCTCTTTAACTTTTCTCTACAACCTATCTCCACATCATATATTCACAGACTTCTTCTCAAGCTAAAACCATGCACCCCCTCTGCTGATAAACTCCCTTCCCTTTTTCTTCAAAAGGCTGCTAAGGTCGTTGCATATCCTATATCTATTCTTATAAATAGGACAATTAGTGAAGGAATCATCCCCGAAGTATGGAAGGTATCTCATATAATCCCTCTTCACAAAGGTGGAAACTCAACTGACTACTCCAACTATAGGCCTATTGCTCTCCTCTCACCTCTGTCCAAAATTATGGAAAAGTGTATCCACCTTCAACTTGTACAATATCTCTCAAAGCATAACATAATAGCAAACTGCCAACATGGCTTTAGACCACATCACAGTACTACCACTGCCCTGCTTTCTTTTGTAGAGACTATAAACCAGAACCGAAACAACAACTTACTCTCTTCTGCCCTCTTCATTGACCTCTCCAAAGCATTCAATATGGTAAACCACCCCTTATTACTTAATACTCTCGAATCCATCTCATTTGATCCCCCAGCTATTAAATGGTTTAAATCTTACCTCACTAACAGAAAACAAGCTGTTCTCTGGGATAATCACATCTCATCTCTCCTGCCTGTTTCCATTGGGGTTCCTCAAGGCTCTATCCTCGGCCCACTTCTTTTCTCCCTCTTCATTAATGATCTTCAAACAATAATCCCTCAAGCAACCTGCATTCAATATGCAGATGATTCGACACTCATTTGCTCAGCTCCATCTACCCCAGAACTAATCTCTCTCACCCAAAAAGTATTCAGTACAGTAGAAACATGGTTCTCTAGTCGCTTCCTCTTACTAAATGCCAAAAAAAACAAACTTCTTCTTTTTACTCCCACATCTAGAACCTCCCCCTTACATTTCTCAATCTCTTCAAATAGTGCCACTGTTATCTTACCCGACACTTCAACTAAATTGTTAGGTATTACAATTGACAATCATCTCTCTTTCGACCTACACATTAACAACTCCATAAAGTTAGTTAACAGAAAGATAGGATCCTTATATCGAATCAGACCTGTTCTTACACCATCTACCAGAACAAGGATTGCTCACTCTCATCTTATTTCAACTCTTCTATATGCTGCGCCTATCTTCACTAACCTCAAAAAAACCAGCCTTAACAAACTGACAACCTGTTATAATAACATTGCCCGCTTTGCTACTGGTAATCCCTATAGAACTCATCACTGCCTCAACTTAAAACTTCTAGGCTGGCCTGAGTTTCAGAACTATCTTTTAATCCATCAACTCTGCATTGCCCATAAAATACTATACCAACCTAATAATACCCCCATACTCTCACAACTCATAACCCCTTATAAAAATCTCAACTCTCTCCGCTCATCCAGCAAACTTCTGACAAGTTCAACAAAGTCAAATAATAATGCTGGTGACTCTTTATTTACCAATGCTATTGGGACAAAATGGAATTTGTTACCCACTAGCATAACAACGATAACTTCATTGCCCCTTTTCAAACAGAACACTAAAGTGCATTTCCAAAATCACTGGCTTTGCTCCTGTAATAAACCTGATTAGTCTATCACTATTACTACCTGATAAAACCATTTCTCTTCTCCTTTCTACTCTGCATGCCTTCTGTCTTCCTTTTCTCTTCCCCTTACTTCTCTACCTACTATTCTGCAGTGCATCCACTTTTATTATCACCTCTTTCTATTCCCACCTTTTTATTCTCCTTACCCTCACTCCTTTCTATATTAATCCTTTCGGTATTTTTCCAACTTGTTAATTGAGAATTTAACTGTATGGAGTGTTTATAGTAACTAACTCTTGTAGTAGTTTTTTGTATATATGAGTGTTATCTTTTATTTTTAATGTTTGCTTGCAAACTCTATTACTAACTCTTAGATTTTCATTATATTGAGTACTGCGATTACATTTTTGTATGACAATTTTTGTTTGTATGTAAATTTTTTCATCTCTGAATGTATCTCACTCTGTGGAGCTTTTCTCCCCGGGCCTCTACTGAAAATGGAAATTTCTCCAGCTAGACTAGCCCGGTCAACAAATGTAAAATAAAATAAAATAAAATAAAATATTATCATACTAAATTCTTTTAGTTTGACACTCATTCAGCTGTCACACTGACATCTCAATGTAATCTTTGGAAAACGTGTCTGGTTAACTCCTATTCTAACTAAAAAAACTGTTGTGCAGTCTATACCTTTTTATCTTCATTTATCTTGTGGCTGCAGGACAACACACACTTTTGGTGGCAAAGATTCTTTGAAGGCTAAACAAACTCCAATTCAAATATCCTCATCACTGCAAACAATATGGTATTCCGGATACTGGCTAAGGCTCTAGCCACTCCTATAGTGCCCTTTTTAGGCAAGGTTCAAATGACAAATTCACCACCCTAACAGGTACAGGCAAGAAGAATCTGAGGGTATTGCTACTCAATGCTAGAAGTCTAAACCTCAAAATGCACTCTCTTGAGGCACTCCATAAAATGGAGAACATCGACATCTGTGCAGTGACAGAGACCTGGTTCAAGGCTGCAGAGAGTACCTCTGCATTACCAGGCTATAATTCATACCACACCTTTCGGCCACCTAACCTGGACCGAAACACTAAAGGCGGAGGCGTGGCCATATTCATTAAGGATATCCACACCTCCAGGCTAGTTGCTCAGCATAATGCATCCAAGATTATCCAAGTGCAACTAACTCTAGGCAAGACCACAATCCAAATTGTAGCTTGCTACAGATATCCCACCATACCCCAGGATTCCCACTCCTCATTTCTTAATACACTGGAAAATATTTGGGTACAACCTAACACCCTAATAATGGGTGATTTCAACTACCCTACCATTAACTGGGAAAACTACTCATGTACCAACTCTTGTGCTCAACGTTTTCTGGAATTCATAAATTCCAATGCCATGGATCAACTTATCCACACCCCCACAAGGGGCAGCAATATCCTAGACCTGGTTATTACCAACATGGGCAACTGGTGCTCCACACCAGAGGTCAATTCCTTGTTGGTCAGATCCGACCACAAGCTAATCACCCTAAACATCCACATCCCTCCCCCACCCCCCATTAGGGAAACCACAGTAAAAAAAATTCTCCAAAGCCAACTTCACGCTTCTTAAGACAGAAGTGGCAAACTTCATGACACCCATGCTGACGGACAATAGAGGTATGACTGCTGAATCCTACACAAATGCACTTTATAAGCACTTACACGAGTGCATGGATTGTGCAATCCCTAACAGAACCAAGATGCTATCCTCCAAAAAAAGGAAGCCAATCTGGTGGTCCCCTGCCATAAACAAACTCTATAACAGAAGAAAGAAACTGTTGCAAAGTAGAGTAAAATCCCATGATTGGAGAAACTCCCTGGTCAGCCTCAGTAAGAAGCTGAGATCCCTCATAAAATCCTCCAAAGCTAGTTATGAAAACAAAATCGCCGCTGACTCTAAAGACAACCACAAAGCATTCTATAACTATGTCAAGAATCTCAATGGCAACACTCAGATCTGCTCTGAGTTACAGCACAATGGCACTAAATATACAGAACCAACTGATATTGCCAACATCCTGGCAGATAGGTTCAGTGCTAACCTTACCCCCCCTGCCATCCCCTAAAGGGCCCATCTCTATACCAGAAGAATGCAAAGTTCCTGTAATCACTGCTGCACAGGGAAAAAAACACACTATCCAAAGCCAAGAACACAGCATCCATGGGACCTGATGACATCCCAGGCTGTGTTCTACATGAACTAAAGAACAAACTGGCACCTCACCTAAGTACCATGCTCAATCATAGACTCACCTCAGGCTATGTGCCCACTGAGTGGTGCACGGCAGCAGTTATCCCACTCCACAAAGGGGGAGCCACTACAGACCCCAGAAACTACCACCCCATTAGCCTAATGAGTCTGGTCTGCAAGGCTATGAAACGTATCATCATGGAACTTATAAACAATGACATTGGTAATCTTCAAACTCAGGACTCCACCCAGTTTGGGTTTGTAAAAGGCAGATCATGTCTCCTAAACCTGATAGACTTCTTTGAAGCAGTCACCAAAGCCGTAGATGAGGGTAAGGTGGTTCACACAGCCTATCTAGATCTCACCAAGGCTTTCAACACCATCCCCCACTCTGCAATTATAGATAAACTCACTAAACTAGGCATAAATCCCTATGTACTGAAAAGTAGGCGAGGATGAATGCAATGAGAGCCAGCAAACTGACAATAAAATAAAAGAAACTTGCATTTATTAGTAAGCGCTTTCGGTGTGGATCAGTGGCTCACCTTCATCAGACTGAAACAAAGTGAAAATCAATTAACATTCTTTATATAGAAAAAAAATCTAACAATCAATGAATTAAAACCTAAATTAATGAACCCAGTTAATTCTTAAAAGGGAAAGCCTTTGTGCACATTCTTCAAGTAATATACTGGTAAGATACACTGTTTTTAACTTGACATAATGTGCAAACATGAACACATTTCCTTTATCTTGCTGAATTAGTTAAAAATAAAAAGCAGCAATACATATTAATTCAAAAAATCCATAATAGTTGCCATAAATTAAAACAACATCAAGCCTTATAGCTAGTTGACTAAGCTAGCAATAGCAAAATTAATGATGAAACTAACTATAAATTAGTTAGTAAATTTAAATAAACAATATATAATAAAAGTCAATTAGTTGATTGATTGTTAGATTTTTTTCTATATAAAGAATGTTAATTGATTTTCACTTTGTTTCAGTCTGATGAAGGTGAGGCACTGATCCACACCGAAAGCGCTTACTAATAAATGCAAGTTTCTTTTATTTTATTGTCAGTTTGCTGGCTCTCATTGCGTTCATCCTCGCCTACTTTTCAGTAGTTTGGTTTCTTGTTTTTTGTTTGTGAGAGTTTTACTGTATGGCGAGTGGAACCAGAGCAGTTTCGCAAAACCTGTTTACACAGGAAGACAATATTGACGGTAGTCAGAACAATTATGCTGGTGACTTAACCACGCTAGTACAATTACTTTTGGGAAGGGTTGAAACTTTAACCCAGCGTGTCGAGGCTCTTGGTCTGAACCCACCCAATGAAATGAGGGGAAGTCTTGATGCAGTACCTACCAGGAATCGGAGCAACATTGGTTTTATTGATGCAACAACGAGCCAACACAATGCACCAATTACCAATACTTCGGAAGATAATTCTGAACCTGCAGCACCACTTGCGCCAATTTTACCAACAAACCAAGCAAGTGTTTTACCATCTATGGGTACTTTTCTTAACAAAAAATACAGCTTTAATACTAACAATGATAACAATGCTCCTTTGGATGCAGTAGAACAACAGAGGGAGATTTCTTTCTCTGATCAAATTAACCTTTTTGACACCAAGCTTTTCAGATGTAGGAAACTCCAACTGGAGGTCTCGTATTTACAAGAGTGCATTACCAAAAAAATCATACCCAAAGGCTTGCGTCAATGGCGTTATCCAGCTGGATTAATACATGATTCTTTATTTTTTAAAGAATTGATCCAACTTTTTGACAGGCAAGGTATGGAATTTTTACAATCTCTTATTAATTATTATAATCAAGAAATTAATAATCTTAAGAGTGATTTAGAAATTTTGGAACATACTATAGTGACTCATGGTGACTTTTCCCATTACAAATATGACTATTGTAGAATATATGCAAGCATACAGGCAACTATGGATAAAATGCTTGCCACTAAAAAGAGGAAAATAGCTAGAGACTTGTATGATTATTCGAATAATATTGCTTATCCTAAGCCTCCATCTAATAGTAGCCCTGACAAAAATGACATACATAATAACAACAGGGTTGATGGAACCCACGACCAAGGGCAAGCTCGTTCTTTCAACAATATTAGTAACAATGAAGGTAACGGGTTAAGACGTAGCGAAAGAATTATCATTTGCAACAGCAACACTAATGATACTAATGCCAATGATAACTACCATGATCGACCACATGTGGTTAACCCCAATGATGAGCAAAACAATAGTGACCAGGGTTTTCGGACCGATCGGTCTGGTCAACAGAACAACCGATGGACCAACCGCAATCAAAGGAACAGGAGGAAACAAAGGAGGTGACAGTTTCAAACCAGATGTATGGTATTGCTCCTTCCATACATGTAAGCACGCAAGGTGACTTTAAAATCTATAACTATACAAACCTTGATATCAAGCAAGACATGATTAATTTTCTATCTAAAGGGCTAACTTACATCCCCTGGTAAAAGGATGGATTTAGCCAAAACAATCATTGATTTGAAACTGTTCGTATGCAAATTAAACCTAAATTTGCTCATGGGGGCGAGTTCAACTGAAACCAGTTCTATCAGGGTTCCTAGTTTGTTTAACCCCCCCTTCACCTTAGACTATGCCTTTTTGAAAAGATTTGTGAAATGGATCTAAGGGCTAGCTCTGAGAAAAAACAACATGTATCAACAACTAAAAACATCCTCAGCGCTTCTGAACAGGATTTTCTCCATCTACTTAATGACTGTAACATCAGGGTCATGAATCCCGACAAGGGAGGAGGGCTTGTGTTTATGGATAATTTCATTTATGTTGAAGCAATGCAAAAACATCTTAACACAAACATTTATGAAAGAGTGTCCCTTAATGAAGTCAATCAGGCATATAGAAAAATTAGGTCAATATTGGATGACTTGTTTTTAGAGGGGTCTATAGACAAGGATCTATTTCAATACTTGTCAATGATTGCACCCAAAACACCCGCCTTATTTGGTACTCCTAAAATACACAAATCTCTTAATAGTCCCCCATTTAGACCTATAGTGGATGGTAGGGGATCCATCACACACAGTTGTGCCAAATATATTGATTCTATTTTAAAACCATTGGTTGATAGCGAGCCTCAGATATGTAAAGATTCTTGGGGGGTTTTAAGTACCATAAACAGACTAGACTATCTACTTGAGGCATGCTTTATTACCATAGACATCAAAGACCTCTACACAGTTATCCCCCAGGAAACTGGACTTAAATGGATCAGGGACTTTTTGGTCCTAAAAAAAGTAGAGGAGAACACCATATATGTAATCGAAACCTTATTGGAAATAGTTTTGACAAACAATTTCATGGTCTTTGAGGGAAAACTGTATTTGCAGAAGTTGGGTGTAGCAATGGGGGTCACCATGTGGGGGTAGTTTTGCCAATGCCATCATGGCATATTGGGAAAATGAGTTACTATTTCAGAACAGTCTTTACCAACAGCATGTCTCCTGGTATACAAGATACCAGGATGACATGTTCTGCATTTGGAGAGGAGATAAAACTCTTATTCCAACCTTTATCCGTAACATTTCAACCATGACAAGTTTCCTTGAGTTTACATACAACATTGACGACATTTCAATTAACGATTTAGACATTCTTTTAGTGAATGACAGATGTAAACGTAGGTATATCAGTAGGATTTACAGGAAACCTACACATTCAAATATCTATTTGCATTTTTCAAGTAATCACCCCTACCACCAAAAGAAGGCCATTATAAAAGGTCAGATGGTTAGGGCAGCCCGAATGGTGTCTGATGATGATGAGTTTGAGACTGAATGTGAAAACCTGCAAGGCATGTTTATGCATAGAGGCTACCCTGCTTCCTTGATTGATAATATAAAGCAAGAAGTTTGTCATAAAAGAAAAAAATGGGTATTTTCAGCCTTTACTTAGTGGGTTACGGCAACAGCCCATGCCAATGGAATCTTCATTGGATAACAAGAATAATAGGGTTTACATGACCAGCTTCTTATCGACGTTTTCCCTAGATTATGTATTTATCAGGGATATTATAAATAAAAATTGGAACATCATTAGAGAAGAATTAACATTGATTAAAACATTAGGTGAGAAACCACGTATTACGTACAGGAGAGGGCTTAAATTGAAAGCATTACTTGAGAAAAAGACAAGAGTCCCAAATAGTAGGGTTAAAGGTATGTCCAAATGTGGTACTTTCCCTTAGTGCAAATACATATTTGAAGGGACTAGATGTATAATTAATAACAAAACATACATGACTGGTTCAAGATTCAATTGTGATAGCAAAAGTGTGGTTTATGCAGCCTTATGTTGCCAATGTAATGCATATTACATTGGCAAAACTGAAAGGAAACTCAAACAGTGCATGTACAAACATTTTTATGCCATTAACAAGGGGGACATTAAATTGCTTTGGCTAAACACATTTTAGAATACCCTGGACATATTTTTAAATTTTTAGTGTTACAACATCGAGATAATGATATTAGAGGAGGCCCTTGGCAGATTTTACTAGAAATTGATGAGCTTATTTGGCAAATAAAAACAGGGGCGTCCATTCCACCAGGGCTGAATGAAAATCTATCTATTAAATGTGTTTTGAAATTGCATGCCCTTAAGAGATGATTATTTGACAGGTATTGTTTTATCTAATATTTATACATAATGGCATATATAATGATGTATTCGTATTTATTTATTATTAATTATTATTACTTATTTATATCTTATTAGATTATTAGGTTTATATTCATATATATATATATATATATATATATATATATATATATATATATATTCATTTATTAGTAACTACATTGGCGATAGATATTTATACATAATAATTAACTAATTGACTTTTATTATATATTGTTTATTTAAATTTACTAACTAATTTATAGTTAGCTTCATCATTAATTTTGCTATTGCTAGCTTAGTCAACTAGCTATAAGGCTTGATGTTGTTTTTATTTATGGCAACTATTATGGATTTTTTTAATTAATATGTATTGCTGCTTTTTATTTTTAACTAATTCAACAAGATAAAGGAAATGTGTTCATGTTTGCACATGACGTCAAGTTAAAAACAGTGTATCTTACCAGTATATTACTTGAAGAATATGCACGAAGGCTTTCCCTTTTAAGAATTAACTGGGTTCACTAATTTAGGTTTTAATTCATTGATTGTTAGATTTTTTCTATATAAAGAATGTTAATTGATTTTCACTTTGTTTCAGTCTGATGAAGGTGAGCCACTGATCCACACCGAAAGCGCTTACTAATAAATGCAAGTTTCTTTTATTTTATTGTCAGTTTGCTGGCTCTCATTGCGTTCATCCTCGCCTACTTTTCAGTAGTTTGGTTTCTTATAAATCCCTATGTCGCAAGATGGGTTGCCAACTGGCTCACTGACAGAGCCCACACTGTGAAAGTAGCAGAGTCCAAATCCAACTTTAGACCAGTGATGAGTGGAGTACCACAGGGTTCAGTCCTGGGTCCTCTCCTGTTTGGTATCTACTTTTCTGAAGTACAGGCCAATGCAGAAGGTCTTTGGCTAATGAAGTTCGCAGATGACTGCAAACTAGGAGCCATAATCAAAACTCCAAAAGATGTGAACATCCTACAAAAGGGCCTCACTGAGACAGATGCCTGGTGTCAAAGCCATGACCTCAAGCACAATTCCAAAAAGTGCATTGTCATCCCTTTTGGTAAAAACTCAGTACCCGTCAACTACCACATAGGTGGTAGTCTACTTAACATTGGAAGTGTGAAAAGAGGCCTTGGGACACAGGTGGACAGTAGTCTCTCCTTTGATAATCACATTGCCACAGTAGTCAGGAAATCCTTCTACGTGGCACACCTCATCACAAAAGGTTTCTCATCCAGGAAAAAAGAGGTAATTGTTCCCCTCTACTCGTCACTTATTAGAACCATTATAGAGTACAAGACATCTACAACAACTGGAAAGGCCACAGAAATACCTCACAAAGAGGATTAATGGCCTCAAACAGATGCCCTATGCAGACCGTCTCAAAAAACTGCAGCTTTACTCTGTTGCATATCGCCTAATCAGAGGTGATCTCTGCCTAACACACAAAGCTATGTCAAACCCAGAGCTTTTAGACATGCTCCACTTAAAGAAATCCCAATCCCTACGAGCTACATGCTCTAGGGACCTAAACCTCATCACCACAATAAACAGAACATGCTGGAGGGATACATTCCTGTCCCAGAGACTTCCCATACTCTGGAACAAACTACCTATCTATATCAAACAAAGCTCCTCATTAGCACTCTTCAAGAAAAATCTTGATGATTGGATGGGAGATAGGAAATTCACCCCGGGGATCACTTCTGTGGCTCTGCTCGACAATGGCACAGGAAAATAATTTTCTTGGATGGCGAAAGCCAGGGTATCTTTGGCTAGGCTTATATGGGCCCTAGGGCCAATAGCCTAGTACCTACCTATGAACCTATGAACCTATGAGTGGACACAGGCTTTGGTTATTGGATCCATTACATTGCTCAAAAAAATCTGAAGGCCACAATGGGAAACTGTTGCACAATCCACAGTGTTGGCAAAATGCAGGCCGAGATAAAAAATGTGCACACAAATGAATCACCAAAGTTTGCCTGAATAGCATAGATGTTATATGCATACTTGCTTTGGCCATAGGCCTATACCATCCACACTCAATTGCAGGTTTTATTCTGGACACCCACTTGTTGGAGGTTTTGGACCTACTTTCTCTGGCTGTGTTCTGTGACTTCCAGTGTTTCATTCTCCACAGTATCTATACTTTGAATAGATATTTGTGCACACACACATGCACACAAGCTGGTAACACTTCTCAGTTCTATATCGGTCTGACTTGGCTCAAGAAAGACCACTGCCATTTTCCAGATTACCTGCTAGGATAACTCCTGTTACTGTTCCTCTTTGAAATATGACCCAATAACTCTAAACACAAATGACAATGCATAGCAGTCAGTATGACCAGTTAGTAGCAGATACCAGCAGCTAGCAGCAACTATTCATTCAACTCTCCTCAATAGGACTTTCACAAAACTCCTTGTCATGGTTACTTATTTACCTATCTGGAAGGCAACAAGCCACTAAATGGCAGCAAACCTAATCATTCTTTCAACCAGTTACTACAGGTATCCCTCAGGGCTCTGTCCTGGGTCCTCTCATATTTAATATATTTATTAATAACCTCCATACCTCCACTCACCATGCTAGTTTATTTCACTACACAGATGACTCAAAATTAATATATGCATCCTCAGCAATAAATAAGCTCCAAGACATTACCTAAAAATCCTACTCCTCTGTAGAAACCTGGATCAAAGAACCAAACTTCCTACTCAACCATAAGAAAACTAAGTCAATGCATTTTAATTCAAAAACTGCCAAAATCAAAAGCAATCTTTCACCATCAGCAAATAATGCTGTCACTGAAACAATAACTCACAGTAAACTTGTAGGTATTATAATAGATGACAATCTCAAATATAACAGCATATACACCACAGCATTAAATCTATACAACAGAAACTATGATCCCTTTATAGGATCAATGGACTCTTTACAGTTACTTCAAGAAAAACTCTAGCCACCACCTTCTTACAGCCAATTCTCTTATATGCTGCTCCTATCCTAACAAACTTAAACAATACACAAAGAAAGAAACTCATCTCCTGCTACAATAAAATATCTAAATTTGCCACCAATTTCCAGCATAGGATCCACTATAGCTCAAAGCAATTAAAATGGCTCGAACTGCACAACTTCCTAACATATTCACAACTAACTACAGCACACAAGCTCATTTATCATTCAGGAAAATGCCCTGCATGAAAAAAAAATCATATAACTGCCAAACTGTCCAGCAAGGGACCTCTGTTTTAGTAACGAATTCTTATTATTCACAAATAAGTCAAATAATGTTGCAGCAGATTCACTTTACTTCCAATATGTTGCTAAACTCTGGAATAGTATCCCCACACAAATAAAACTCTCTGACAAACTCAATAGTTTTAAACCACTGCTTAAACAACATCTTAACCAATCCTGGTCCTGGAAATGCTCATCAGCAGGTTAAGTCCTTGACCTCACTGTATGATACTCTCCAAACACTCTCCTTAAACAGAATACTCTCAACGTCTCACTGAATTGGCAGAACAATTTTTATGCAAAACTCCTGCCTGTACAATCAACTATGTTACATACAAGCTTTCTCTTCAGTAACTTCTACTGCTGTAAAATCTTAGAATGTATAAATGTAAGTACTGTATGTGTATAAATGTAAATAGAAATGTAAACACTCTGTGTTTAACGATAACTAAGAATAATGCAATGTAAACAAATGGAGCTTTTCTCCCTGGGCCTCCTCTGAAAATGGATATTACCCAGTCAGACTTTCGCAGTAAACAAAGATAAATAAATAACTAAATAAATCTAATCACCAATCAGAATAAGTAACTAAGAGGATAATAAATAAATTAATGGCATACTTTTAAAGGGGAGTAATGAAAAGTATGTGAAACTGTTGGACAGTCCAGATAAAAGTCAAACGTAGAGAAATATATAATTGCATGGGGAAGACAAAAATACCCAGTCTGAACAGCTAGAATGCTTAAAGATGGATACATTTAACTAGTTAAACTTTTCCCCATTACAGTTAACTGGGAGGGTTCTGGTCCCATAAATACATGACCCAAATTTTCAGCATAAAAAAGGCAGGGGCACGATCACAAGAATAAACTCATTGGTACGGTGTAGGAAACTGGTCGATGCTCAGTGAAGTACAGGTAGCACTGCTGCAAATAGTACACTGATGGCTGCTGGTTCAGTCAATTCTGAACAGAGAATCACTCCATATGACTCTGAGGGGGGCTGTCTTGTAACAGGTCAGCTGTGGGAGGCACATCGTCAACAGCTTTCTTTTAAATCCTTCTCCATTCAGTGAAGAACGGTCTTTGGTGCTTTCTGGAAACTTTCCATGAGTTAATGTTTTTGGTGTAAATACTTCTGTCCTATTTTTGTTAATGTTTTTCTTGTTTCTTCTGGGTAATAACCCCTATACATGAACAAAAGATGAAGTTAATTATAGTTTCAGAACAAAAAATTTCATACTTAGCATAGCTGCCTTACACCCCAAAAGTGAAACTCAAATTCAATCAGTTTACTCCGAACAAATAAAGAGAAGTAAAAAGTTACATTTTCTTTCATACACATTTAAACATTGCTAGGAAAAAAAAACAAACATAAGTCTTATACATATGCACAGTTCATATTTTACAACCCTTCTACCTTAGCCATAAAACAGATTATATGGTTTATAAGGTGATTTGCAGCTAACAGATTTGTTGCAGTCTGACCAAAAACAGTGGCAGTCTTATACACAGACATCACACTGAGCAAATATTGACTCTGTCTGAATAATTTAAATTAATGAGCATAATGTAAGATTCCATCTCATGGTAAGGATCATAGTTACTTTTCTTTATATATATGCATACCCCTCAACTGTACAGATTTTTGATGAATGTCCAGATTTTTGCCTCATAATTTTGGTTCTTTTTTCATAAAATTGTGTTTTTTCTGGCAAAATGTTGGCAAGTCATTGAAAATTAAAGTCTGAAAATAATGAAAGACATTTCAGTTTCAGACTTCACACTCTTCAGAAATTTCATGCTAACACAAAACCTGCTATGCTATCAACTTTCTAAGTTTGTATGAGCGATATTTAAAAATTGTTCCCATTTTTGGGCCTTTGTTCCCCCATAATTTATGGCTTTGGATGGATTTCCTGCTCTTAGAAGTTGAGAGATATGTACATATACGAGACCACACATAAAATAATTGGGCATTTCTGGCACATATCATAGGTAGACAGAGGAAATAATATTTGTGAATATGAAAGAGCAAAGGAAAAATAAAACACATTTACAAAACCACCAAATCTACAGAAATGTTCTATTTTAAGTTTCTGTAGCCACAAATGTGGGTAAAACTTATGGTCTACTCTACACACATCATTACCCCATTAATGGAAAATGTTAAAGTGTGAGTTCAGCAGATGCACAGCAAGTAAGTCAGCAACCCAAATTTACTATTGGTGTTAGTTTTTGAGGATGAAGGGGATTGTGAACCCTTTTTAAAAATTCAATTACCAATACATATTCATGAATCTCAACAACCATTACTGTGCATCAGTGAAACCTTTTAATTTTAGTGGTAATGACTTGGCTCCCTCAGCTTTCTTAGATCTCTAGACAGTTTCCTCTCCAGCCTTGCTCTGAACTGGGCTCTGTCAGTTCACTGATAAGTGTAAGTTAAAATATAATGCAGAGAAATATAATCTGCTTTTCAAAACCTAGGGCAGGATTCACGAAGCCTCCGTGTAAGAGATACATGGCTTACATGGAGGCTGCAGTTAAACGGTGTGACGTCAGCATGTCATGCATATGCATAAGGGCATGCTGAATCACACCTAAGGCTAACACGGTCCGTGGAAGACAGTAGGGGGCGTGTCCGTAGGCCGAGCCCTGCAAGCGGACACGCCCCCAGAAGAGTAAAATTGCCCAAAGTAAACACCCATGACAGAGGCCATGGAAATGTGAATAAACACAACACAACACATGTCCCCACAGACTATGAACATAAAATATATAAATGAACATGTTATATATTTTTTTTAAATTGTAAAGATGTTTGCCCGTGAGTGCGCTCGTTTGCGCGGGAGTGCCCGTCGCTTAGCCACAGTTCAGTGGAAAAGGACATAAGAACTAAATTTGCAAAGTAAGCCAAGAAGCAATAGCGTAGCGGTAGAGACATCGGCTGAAGAGCAGGCATTCATGGTTCTTGCCCCCACAACATCAATTTTTATTTTTAGTAAAATAAGCATGAAACAAGTCCCTGACAAATATGTACACATATAAAATCATAGTTTATGTAAAATGTAATGAAATAGTCCATTTATTTTGAAGAAATGTGAGATAACAAAACAATAAAAAATGCGAGATGTGCCTATAGCTGAGCTACAGTTTAACAAGGTGAGTGCATCTGCCCGTAGGTGAGCAATGGTTCAACAGGTGCAAAATGAGTGCCCGTAAGTGAGCTGTAGTTTAACACACTGAAACTGTGTGCCCCTAGCTGAGCTGAGCGTAATATGCGTGCTGACAGCCAAATGAAGCGTAAACCAGCGTAACCCGTTTGCGCGGAGTTGCGCACCGCGCCAACAAGCTAACCGACGGGCAACGTTGAGCAAGCTGTATCAAAACTGCCTTTACACAGACACACCCCCTAGCCTGTCTAGACAGTCATAAAAAATAAAAAGCAGTGGCCAGGTTCGCACCCAGGATACTATGCACCATAGTCAAGGTACTGAACCACTAAGCCATGACAGCCGTACCTAGAAATGCAGTAATAGCAAATATATAGGAATGAATACAAAGTGGAGCATGACAAAGCAGGTTTTGTGAAGTTGATACAATTCCAAAATGGCCAATCACAGATATGTGCGGGAAAAATGGCATATATAAGCCCCATAGGCGGAAATACACAGCATAAATGATTGTAGAACTAACTTGCAGCCAGAATGTCAGGAGTAGGTGAGGGTAGTTGCTTTCGTGCACAGAGGTGGGGTGTTGAGGAGTCCAGATACATGGTCTGGCTCCTAGTCCACAATCATGAGGCCCAACTCATACAGGGCCAGGTCCTGTGGGGAGCATATAGGGCTGAGGCGTGGGACCGGTTGGCTCATGATCTCACCAGTGCCACAGGGATTCCAAGGACTAGTGAGCAGGTCCGTCACCACCATGCGGACCTGAAGAGATGCAAGCAGGACCAATTGAACCTTTGCATCCAGGAGGCCCGGCAAATGCCCAACACCCCACTACTGAGTAAGTTACATTTAATTACGTATGTAAGAAATTAAACTAGCTGATATTATGGAGATGTGTATTCCAATATTACTTCATTTATATTACAGCTGCAGGTGTCCGTTCTGCGAACCGCAGAGCCTATGGCGATAGGCTGGTGTGGTTGCGCCACCAGGCAGGTCAGTAATCCTCTCCCAGTAACTGTAAAGAAATATAAAAGTATGACAGTTAGCAAAAGAGTGCAGTGTAGTCACTAAGTAATAAAATGTGCAAGTAACAGTGTAAGAGTGTTTGCGAGTATTGCTTGATTACAAAAGTATGCTGCAGTCTGTAATCCAAACAGAAAAATGAAAATGTCTGAAATAAAGTCTGAAATAAAGATGCCCCACCTGTAATATAATAGTACACAATCTGCAGCAGGCTGAAAAGTACAGCTGCAGAAGATGAGCAAATCACATGTGTGAAATATACCCCTGTTGAAATACTGAAATATGACAGAAGTGAGACTGCTGGAAAGGATTGTAATAACTACAGGTAAAACATGTCAATAAAGCCTAGAAGTAAGTACCATCCTGAATAGTAAAATGAAAACAAGTGAGAGAGTGTGAGAAAGAGTTATGAATCCACCAATAAAGTAGTAATAACCCCTGAATAAAGTATACTGCAGTCAGTACAGAATTAAATGAATGTGAGAAGCAGAACCAAACAGCAAAATCTGTTCAAAGTGTTGCTGCAGCTGGAATGTGTATCCCAAAATCTGGATATGTTGCTCTCAGTCTGCAATATGCAGATAGTATGATTGTCTGACATACCAAATATCCACAGTTGTCTGTAGCTATATAAAGCAAATGTAGCAGGATGATGTAGCTGAACAAAGCCAGATATGAATGTGTATGAAGAACAATAAAATGTATATTGATGTAGCAGTAACAGTCCTATCACCAAATTGAAGTAGTTATCATATAGGAAACTGTAGTTAGAACAGTAGTGTGTATATATGTGCAGCTATTAGAAATGTACAGCATATGTATTGGTATTCGAAGGTGTTAATATTATTTTCTTCACCCCACCCTATAACCACATATAACCCATTCCACGTGAAAATGGTATGTGCAATCACAATTAACACCCCTGGACATTTGTCCTGTTGGGTCATAAATATTTGCATGTCCATTGATGCATCTGCCCTGTTCATACATCCAAACCTGATGGCCTGTTGCCATCAATCAACCCTGCATGTTGTTGGACTGTGTATTGCTGTTCAAATTATGCATGTGTTGTGCTCGCTGTTCAATGGTGTGAATATCTGGGTGTTTGGTTAATGGGAATACTAATGCATGCTGTTACAACTAATTGCGAATGGTATTGTATGTTACTAACCCAAACTGTCATGACATAATGCAAAACATAGGACGACAGGGAAGGCGGGTTCCAGCGGACCCACCTCTCCCACCTCAGCTGGCGAGTGCACCTGGCACTAGTGCCCAGTCTGGACCCTCCTCCGGTGGCCCTGCGCCACCTGTTGGTGGAAGCGCTGCAGGGGATGGGGCCTGTCCCCCCTCTGCAAGCATGGCCAGAGGAGAACCACCACTCACCCTCCGTAGCGTCCGGACTGTGTTGCGTAGGGAGATCCGGGACTCTGTTCTTGGGCCCCTACGCCAGCTTGAGGCACAGGTGGCACAACTTACGGGCATGCCTGTTGCCCGGCCTACACAGCCCCCAGCACAGCCCCGTCCTGGGCAGTGAAGGAACACTGGCAACTGCCCATGGGTGGGGATATCAGTTCCACTGTTGCCATCTGTGGGCTCATGGGCTTTGGATATCCAAACATCCGTCCCCGTCAATTGTGTAACCCCCCCACACGTGTCATACACTGCCCCTGTATGCGTCTTGTTTGTCTTGTCTGTTGACCTACCCAACCTACCTCCCCAGCTATACTGACTTCCTTCACCTGACATACCACTCTCACCTGAAAAAAAAAAAAAAAAAAGGGCACTCTGTACCCACAAAAAAATTACGCCCCATACATAGCTGCCCATTCCGCACACATGCCTGCTGGACATGGAAACTATCAATTACAATTGGCTGTACAACAAGTATTATTGTTGTCCTGACACCTCTCTCAGGGGTGCAAGGTTTCAAACGTCACACCAAATTACATACATATGCACAGCTGTTGCTGATGAAGAAATGGGCAGCTATGGGCCTTACCTACATCCCTCCTGCAAATCCCAAGCTTGTTTCCCTACTGTCTTATCCTCTTTGTGACCCCATTTTCACCACTTTCCTGTTTCCCCATTTTCATTTCTTTCAAAGAAAATAGCGCGGGTGTGCGCCAGAGTAAGCACTGTTAAGCGGGTGTGCGCGTGTGTGCATGGAGCTAAACGCCAGTGCGCATGCGTGAGCTCCACACAAACCAGCGCTAACCCGGTTACAACTGCTTAAAAGTGCCTTAGACACTCTGATTGACAGGTCCTGTAGTCAGTTCAAAAGCAAAATAAAATCCCACTGTCAATCCCGAACCCAGGACCTTGGAAATAGTAGTCTGTATGACCTACCACTAAGCCATGACTCTTATACAAGAACATTGTGCTAAAATAAATATATCATGTAATAGTAGGAATGAATGTAAAGGGAATATAGGATGTGTAGTACACAAAGCATGTCATTTATACTTACTGTCAAAACTAGTGGATTTCCATAATAGTAGTGTGTGAACAGAAACAGCCATGCTAGTTGGTAACTAGTAGGTAATAATGTCAGTTAATGTACATATATAAATGTATGTATATTTACATATATATATATATATATATATATATATATATATATATATATATATATATATATAGTTGTAGGTGTCAGTGTGCATACACACTTACTACAGGAAACAGGAGAGAGGAATGGAGAAATGTGAATCTACAACACAGCCTGAATCATGAGAGAGATACTAACCTTTACACTCATAGAACAGTGTCCACAGCATACCAGCATGGTCCTCGCCCTTACAATCTGAAAGGGCAACGCCTATATCACATACCCTTTTATAGCACTGTCCTGAAATCACAGTGAGAACTGCAATCAGTACACAACTGGCTGCATGCAATTAGCAAATGCTGGCTTACAATTGGTGCAGAGGCCATCACATGGACTTATGCAGATACCTACAAAAGCATCCTGTACTCACACTCCACACATGCAATACGTTCATTGCACTGTCTGGAGGCAGACAGAGAGAGAGAGAGAGAGAGAGACAGACAGAGAGAGAGAGAAAAAAAAAACACAAACAACAACACACGGTACACACACTGAGTCTAAGCTGTCAGCAGTGACAGTAGCAAGCCGTGCCAGCAGCAGCAGGAAGCAGTAGTAGCGGTAACGCAACCAGCTGTGACAAACACAGGTAATGTAAAGTAGCAGGTTAATAGTCTGCATACTGTGAACCCTCCATATGTGTCATAGGTCTGTATCTATAGGTATGTCCATGTGATATGTTGTGTGCACGTAGTTCCACCAAAGGGATGACTATACATTACATGTCAGTCAGTGTTAGGCCATGATCCTGGCAGCAGTTTTCTGTTGCAGTGAGGCCTGTCTGTAGGATGTGTGTGTCAGCTGGTGTAACGACTATGGCACTTAGTTAGCAGTCATCTGGGAACTTTGTCATCCACAACCCGCACATGTTCGCTTTTACATCTGAGAAATAAATGCCAAACAAGAGGGGTCCTAGGACAGAGGCCTGTGGGATACCACATGTGACTGGCATTGAGTCTGACATGGCTCCTACAATATCGATATTATGGATTCTGTATGTCAACCAGTGTGCAACCCATCATGTGACATATGTAGTAACATGTAAGCTAATGAGCTTGTCTATGATGCCTGAGTGGAGTACTGTGTTGAAGGCCTTAGGCAAGTCCAGGTAGGCTGTATGGATTGCGTTGCCTCATCAATGGATGTAGTGACTGTTTTGAGAGGTCAACCAGGTTCAAAAGGCAGAATCAGCCCATCACAAAGGCAAACTGGCTGGGAACAAGTGTCTGCAGGTACCCAATATCGCTGTATATGCGTCCCATACTGAATCATTCCATAGCTTAGCAGACCAGGCTGGTTAAGCTTATGGTGCGGTAGTTCCTAGGGTCAGTAGAGGTGCCTCCTTAGTGGAGTGGGACCACTGTTGCTGTATGCCAGTGTTCAGATACATATCCTGTAGTACGGCCAAGGTTAAATAGCAGTCTTATATGCAGTTGTATGTCCTCTTGGAGTTCACGTAGCACACATCCAGGGATACCATCAGGTCACATTGATGCTGTGTGTTCTGCTTTGCTGAGGGCAGCCCTCACCTGGACATGTGAGATGATAGGGAGGTTACATTCAGCTGTGATAAGTATTTCTACTTGTGGGGGAGAAGGATGGGGGATACGTGCACCGAACCTGTCTGCAAGAATGTTGCCAATATCTGTGTGTTCGGTGAATGTTAAGTACGTGTGCATTAACACAGAGCATATCTGAGGTGTTTGGTCCATATGTGTAACATAACTGAAGAAGGCCTTGTGGTTATCTATAGTGTTCGTGGCCATTTCCCTCCCAGAGTAGGCCGTGGATGTTCTTATGAGAGACCATAGCTTATTACCAGTGCTGACCACAGATGCCTTCCCTTAATGTGAATCTGCTCTGTCCTGCAGTAGCCTCCTTCTATTGTTATACAATCTGCCTTTGGCTGGGGTCCACCGGACAGGATGCCTGACCTTTGTGCATAGGGTCTGGGTTAGAAATGTGTGTGCATGTTCCATGCAATCTTTGGGATGTCCGTGGGAAGCATTTGCAAAGGGTTCAGCAGTGTGGGTTGTGGCTTCCACTGGCCCAGTGGGCTTCATGGATACCATCTCAGTCCTAACAAGTGAATAACTGTCTAATCACATACATATCAAAGTAGTCTACTGTGCTGGTGGTGGTGGTGGTGGGATATGTATATCCAGGCCGAGTAACTTGTGTCCAGATCACACTAGTGGATGGTGTTCCACATACAGTACCTTGGTATGAACCCCCAGAGTGAGGTTGTGCATTGGACCTGTCTCAGTGTGCTGACCGATGGGGCATGCTACTATGTTGTATGGAATGTGGTAGGTATTGTTGTACAGGTGTTGGCTGGGCACTGATATCTGGCCATGTACTTGTGTATCCACCAAGAGACACACACATGCTACATATGGGAGTAGTAGTATATCACTACAGTTGAGTATCATGTATAGTATGTGTGCCATATATTACTGACATAGTCTGCTGATATCCTGTTTGTGTTCTCTTCCAGGGACATGGCTCATGAGCGTAATCCCACCTACTCTGCAGCAGAAGATGAGGAGATACACCAGAGCCTGGTGCAGGATTATGACATACTGTTTTCCCGCACCAGCCAGAATCAGCAGGAGAGGGCTGCACTGTGGCAAGACCTTGTCCGTAGGGTAAATGACATTGGCACGCATAATAGGACATATGAGCAGGTATGACATCACTGCAGTGATTTAATCAGAAATGTCCGTCAGCGTGCATCGGATATCCACAGGCGACAGGTTGCCACAGGAGGTGGGGTGGCCACACATCCCCCCCTCACCAGACTGGAGGGGCTACTCCTAAGTGTTGTGGCTCCAGCCCCGGAACAGCAACAGCAATACACCTGTATCATGATGGAGGCTGGATCCACACAGCAGCACGACATGGAGCGTGCAGGTAATATGCCATATGTACACTTGACTGTTCTTTACACTGTTAGTTTATGCATGTGTAAGGTGTGTCCGTGGTATGTAGTTGTCAACATAGTATGTAATTGTGCAGGTATGATATTGGCAATATCAGCAGCTGACATGTGAAAGGCAACTGGTGTACTACTGCACTGTATCATATGCAGTATCAATGGCACAGTTGTGCCCACTGACATTAATCTCCTCATTTCTGCAGGTCCCTCCGGAGTTACAGCAAGGCAGGCCATCCATGCTGGTGAGTGTGTTTTAACAATACCTATAATAGTCCTGATAGTGCTAGTAATACTAGTGTAACTCAGTAGTGCTCTGTGTGTATACTGCGGGGTGTGCATGTGTGCATGTGTGCCTGTGTCCACGTGTGCATGTGTGCATGTGTGCATGTGTGCATATGTGCCTGTGTCCACGTGTGCATGTGTGCATGTGTGCCTGTGTCCATGTGTGCATGTGTGCATGTGTCCACGTGTGCACGTGTGCATGTGTGCATGTGTACACGTGCCCACGTGTGCACATGCGCATGTGTGCATGTGTGCATGTGTGCCTGTGTCCACGTGTGCATGTGTGCATGTGTGCATGTGTGCAAGTGTGCATGTGTGCATGTGTGCACGTGTGCATGTGTGCATGTGTGCATGTGTGCATGTGTCCACATGTGCATGTGTGCATGTTTGCATAAGTGCATCACTGGTAACATTGTGTGGACACTGTAAACTGTGTTTCCTGTCTTCCTCCCACAGGTTCTGGTGCTGCTCTGGTGTCCTGCAGCAGGGAACCTGAATCTGGTGCCACAGGTACTGGTAATGATGATATCTGTGTAATGGCACAGGAAGGTGTGTCAGGGTCTGCCATTGGTCAGCCAATTGACAGTACACAGCTGTCAACCCCATCATTGCGCACAGTCATCCTGCCAGTAAATCCTATGTCACCATTGTCCCTAGGTGATGGACAGGATACAGTGGGCATTGACCAGGGTAATGTGGTATCTGTGGCACATGCTTCCCCACACAGCAGCCATGGGCAGGGTCCTGCGATGGTACCACACAGACAGTTGCCCATGGGTTCTCGTGGGAGCATCTGTGGGCGTACTGCCTCTGGCAGATGTGCCCAAAGAGGTCTGTCAAACTCAGCTATGTTTTGGGCTGTCATGCAGGCACAGTCGCGTATGGAAAGGTACACCAGACAGGGTCTGAGGGAGCTGAGAGCATGTCGCACAGCCATGACTGACAGTATGCGTGACATCGTGGATGCTATCCGTAATTTCACCGATGTCATAGACAGACGTTGTGGGGACATATTACAGCAGTTCCACAACCACATGTCCATGAGCCAGGGCAATGGTGGGTGTTTGCGGCATCGACGTGGCCGTATGCCAGCAACAGCAGCAGCTGGCAGTCGGCACGGACGACAACAGGCCCGCGGAAGCCCCCATAGTGCCAGCAGCAGCCCCAGCAATGTTGGGTCTGTGCTGTCATCGGAATGCCCCAGGAGACCACGTGCACATGGCTCTGGACAGTCCCAACAGGGACCTGTGTCCAGTCAACACACTCCCGCTTCTGATGACAGTACCCAGTCTGGCTTAGTACCGGATACGGTCCGTAGCACCCCTGCCAGGCACAGGTACCGTGTCCGTGCCCACAGACACTGATCTGTATGACCTGCCAGGTGCACTCTGTGGCTGTCCACAAACACCTGTATATGGCAGCCATGAGGTGGAACTGTGTGTGTGCATACACACATGCGAAATGTTAACACCTAGGGCTACCACATACATGCACACACTGCACCAACAGTGCCCCACCCTGTACTGCTGTCCCTCACCAACACACATACGAACACATGTCAATTGGTGTTATCAGTGGCAGACTCAGGCATACCTAATTCACACCCTGTGCATATGATGAAACTGTGCCACCTCCTGCAATCTCCAACATCAGTGCAGGAACAGGTAAACACGTTGCTGATGCACAGGGTGACTACATAGAAGTGTATTAGTAGTATCATGTTGGTAACAGTACAGTGTGCTGATATGACTGTGTGTATAGCCCAGCATGCCTGATGCAGTAACCGTATGACTGTCCTGAATTGTTATCTACACCCATAGTACGTACCAAAGTGTAACAGCTGCACATTATTGCATACCGGTGGTAAGGATGTCAACAGATAGCCACATACATGGGTAGCACAGGGGGGAAGCTAATGCAAGTAGTGATACGCAATGATGGACATGTACAGTAATGGTGGCAAGTTGCCCACAACGACTATGCAATGTGGATGTTTGCATGTTGATATGTGTGCAGTACCAATGTAATCCAAATCACAATTAACTATGACATAATATCAGTTCTACCATGGACATCTGCGCTGTGCATTCCTGGGTACATGTTGATAGTGCCTACATATTTGCACTGTTACCTACTGTTAGTGTTACCCCTTCTTTGTTGTACAATGCACTACTTCCAGCCCTGCTTACTGTAGCTTTGTTTGCATGCATGTTCGCTTGGGGTTCCCTGGAACACTGCTTCAACCTGCAATGCAGAGTTACAGTGCTTCTGTGGACTCCTAGTGACATCTGCATAGCGTACGATACGTATGTCAAGTTTACACATGACAGAACGTCTGTCCTGTTCACATGTACATTGCCTGTGACACATTGCACATGTCTTACCTGGCATTTACCCACGTGTGCAGTCATATATGCCAGTGCTATGAAATCAGTAGCAGTACACCCACACATACACACCTTCAGTATGTTGTTCCCCATTGGCCCTATGTGTTGGTAATCACCATGGCAATCACACTACTATGGTAGCATGTGCAAAGGTAACCTGTGAATCACCTCTATGGTCCAGTTGTGGTTTATGTGAGTCATGTGGCAATGTCACAGCTGCCACATGTATGCAGTCAACCCTCACCCCTGGCCAGGAACGTACAACACATGTGTGGGATGCCACCACATAGCCAATCTGGGGACTGAGCACTCTGAACCCAGTAATGCCATACCCTGTCAGGTGGCATGACATACTACGGTGACTACAATACCAGTCAGACATAGATCCGCACTGACAGCAATCTGAACACAATGGGGCATACTTGGAGACTCAGAATAGCATCCTGCCTGAGCATCACACACCTCCGCAGCTGGCACACAGGCATACGTTACATCGGAACAGAGCACATGCCACACATGGCACACACATCCCATGTGCCACACACTCACAGCCTGTAGGGCTACACAACACACCTGCTACAGATGTGTCAGGTACCTCTCTTGGCCGCTGCAGTGGGGTCCCGCTCAACAGGCTGTACATGGTGAAGGTCACAGTGATATGCCTGTGGGGCACTATAGTCCACCACAAAACACATGCATACAGGTCAGTCAGAGGCATGGACACATATAACTCAGTCATTGACCATGCCACTATGGATGACCTGAGACATACCTCCCTGGTCTACATGATAGGGAACATAGAAGGGATCTCTCAGCATGTGGCACGGGCCAGTATGAGCCTGATCTTGGTTGCCATCATACCCTCACCAGGTATGCTACCACTATATGTAGGAAGGGTGTTCTATGTCTACATTCTGCTCAATCTCCAATGTCATTCATAGGGTATCCACTGGCTGTCAACGTGTGCTTACATGCTAGGGAAGCCACAATGATTTGCGAGGGCAGCTTGCACGTGACACCCATGGGCCAATGTATATTGGCGAAGCCCCTTGATACACACATAGTGCCTTATGCTGCAGGACACGGATTACATAGCCACCTCCGCGGGTATCACACAGGATAGGACACTAACAGTGATGCTACACAACACCAGCAGTGTACACCGCAAGATGCATGCACTGGACACTGTCCTCAGCACGGTGAACTGCAATGTCTGTGCAGTACCAGAGACCTGATTCACGGCTCACAGGTGCAACCCATCACTGCCAGGTTATACCTCATACCATGCCTGTCGTCCCCTACACATGTAACACACATGGACAGGGGGGTGGTATCCCAAAGCACCATAGATACACACACCTCCAGGTTGTTGGCACAGCACAAAGCATCAGGGCCTATTCATGTGCAGCTAACAGTGTGTCGGACTGCCTTCTGGTTCATAGCCTGGCACACACAACCCTCCCATACACAGGAAACCCACCTATCCTCCATAACAACACTGGCAATATGACAGTCTCAAGAACTGTCTTTATATGGCTGGACTGCATCCAGCCAAACATTGTGCGTGAGCATTACTGTAGCTACAACACACTAGTTGAAGGGTTCCCAGCATGTGGTCACTGAATTGCAGTGGAATAACATGTTACCACTCCCACAACAGGTGGGAGCATGCAGCACCTGTACATCGACTACATCTAGACTATATGGCCCAGACCAGATGTGTATCCCCTGCTGTAGGTATTTTACCATATACACCCACACTGTATAGACACATACCACGTGCGGCCCCTGCACAGTAAGACACAGTCATATTGTTATGCATTGCAAATACCATTTATCCATTCGAGGCACATGTCAGACATGGTAACTACTGCAGGTCACAGGTATTTATGATTATGTGTCACACACATACATCATGTGTGCATTGGCATTGCTGGTTTAGGCAATGGCATGCATTGTTATGCACAAAGACCCACACAAGGTCATAATGTGTGACACAACCACACGTGGCAGTTGTGGGTTTCCAAAACATACCTATCTGTACTCTGACAATGGTAATAGACCCAGTAGCGGAGCGCACTATTGGCATTACGGGCCAACTAGCCCTGTTTGGCTGTGCTGATAGCGTGGTGACATCCCCTGTGTTTACTGGGGGAATATGCAGCATCTGGTGTATTGTAGTATTTGCCAAAAGGATCTGTTCTCTTACACTTGCAATTACACACACCCTGCTACCCCCACACACACACACACACACTTGCCATTTGCAGGATTCATACTCCTACCTAACTATGTCACGACACGTGAAAGAGACGCATTAGCGAAGCATACTATTCGGATTACTAGAAGGTTCTTCTTCTTGGGCTATACTTATAGGGTGCTGACATCATCAGTGTTTGGAAAGGGTAATGTGCATCATGTAGTGTGATCTCTTGATTGCCAAAACTAACATGTTTTTCATACAGAATTGCACACACACAAACTCCCCACATCCAAACACACACACACTTGCCATTTGCAGGTTTCAAATCCCTACCTAACTATGTTATGACACTTGAGAAAGACGCTTTAGTGGAGTGCGCTATTCGGATTATTGGGAGGTGTTCCTTCTCCAGCTGTATGTATAGGGTGCTGACATCATCAGTGTTTGGAAAGGGTAATGTGCATCATGTAGTGTGATCTCCTGATTGCAAAAAAGCACATGTCTTTCATACAAAATTGCACACACACAAACTCCCCACATCCAAACACACACACTTGCCATTTGAAGGTTTCAAACTCCTACCTAATTATGTTATGACACTTAAGAGAGACGCATTAGCAGAGTGCGCTATTCGAATTACTGGGAAGTTTTCCTTCTCCGCTCTACTTATATGGTGCTGACATCATCCGTGCTTAGATAGGGGAATGTGCATCCTGTAGAGTGCTTTCACAGTTGCCAAAAGGGACATTTTCCTCACACAGACATACACACACACTAACCCCCATCCACACACACTGGGCAGTTGCAGGATTCAAACCCATACCTAACTATGTTATGACACTCGCACAAATGCATTAGCGGAGCACGCTATTCAAATTCCTGGGAGGTTTTCCTTCTCCTGCTTTACTTATAGGGTGCTGACATCATCCGTGCTTGGATAGGGGAATGTGCATCCTGTAGAGTGCTTTCACAGTTGCCAAAAGGGGCATCTCCCTCACACAGGCTTGCACACACACTAATCCCCCTCCACACACACTGGGCAGTTGCAGGATTCAAACCCCTACCTAACTATGTTATGACACTTGTGACAGATGTATTAGTGGAGCACGCTATTCACATTACTGGGAGGTTTCTCTTCTCCTGCTATACTTATAGGGTGCTGACATCATCCGTGCTTAGATAGGGGAATGTGCATCCTGTAGAGTGCTTTCACAGTTGCCAAAAGAGACAACTTCCTCACACAGACTTGCACACACATCAACCCCGCTCACCCACACACACACACACACACACACACTGAGCATTTGCATGGTTCGAACTCCTACCTACCTATATTATGACACTTGAGGGAGACGCATTAGCAGAGCGCACTAACTGAATTACTGGGCATCTGGTCTGCACCTGCAGTATTTATAGGGTGCTGACATCTTTATTTCTACAGAGGTATGTACATCTAGTACTACCTGTCAGGTGGGGGATAGCATATATATGCATTTGCAGCCACCTACGTCAGGGTCAGATATGCACATCGCACTGGCAGGTTATGTTCTATACCATGCTTCGTGACCACAGGACCTGTAACACACAACACAACCAGTCCAGAACACCACTCCCACATCCAGGACACACACTTTGCTTCCCTGGGAACAGTGCCGGGATATGCAGGTGTTCACATACACCATTCCAGTTGTTAACATCAGGTACAGGCATACTGTGTGTGAGAACTACTCAGGCCTCTACCACTTTACCCTACAGCCACTACAATTTGTGGGTCCATGTGTTATGGCAGAACCACACAACACAGCCACATGGGGGAATACATATTGCACCTGTCCATCTGCAACATAGGTACTCACTGTTCCACACCAAAGGTAGACCACCATTGTTGATATCTGACCATACCCACCTTTCCCTGGACATCCATATCCCATCCCCACCCCCAGGCAAAGTTGTCACTGCACACAAACTGTATTTAGCACAAGCAGACTCTACACTTGTGAAGACTGGGGTGGACGACTTCAAAGGACCCATGCTGGGGGACTATACTGGCCACTCTGCATAATCCTTGACAATTGCATTCTATGAGCATGTTTAAGGTTTGCATTGATCATGCTATCCCACATATACCCATGACTGCTCCACAACAAGACACCTGTCAGGTGTACACCAGCCATATATGAGCCGTCCAACAGACAGAGTGAGCTAATACATTGCAGAGCTGTAGCCCACAGAGGGTGGACATCTGTGAACAGTTCTGGCATGAAACTTCATTCCCACATAATCATCACAACACAGTGTTGACAGTGGAATTGTCCAGACAATGCAGATAGGGCTCCCTTCAGTCTGTCATTGATGGCCACTTACTGTTAGAGGTCCTCAGCAACCTTCTTCCAGCACACACCAACAACATGGCTGTGGCTTAGCACATTCAAACCCTGGGATCTCCACTGTGCCCCTGCTTGACAGAGGCACAGCTCACTAGCCTCACACGTTGCCTTATGTGACCTACTTTACAGTGGCACAGTAGCCTACTGTACTGGGGATGCAGATGCCAAGCACACTCTGGCTAAGCTGTCATTCCCTAGGGCAACAAGCCTAGAATTGACCTCTACACCCATATGTTCAATTGTCAGATGCACAATATTTGTTGTGCTGTTATACTGTTTGCAGGTCTTTATTGCCATAGCATTCCCTGTTCCTATTGACAACTTGTGTATCTGTGGAAGATGTTTGAATATGAGGGTGATCCACTATATCACTTATGTCTCTGTAGTCATTTACTGTGTGCACTGGGCAGATTGCTGTGTTGTGGTTGGTTCTTGGAATGACACATGCAAATACCAGATATGTGCGGCCAACTGCTAAACGGAGATATGGCCTAAGTGTGTGAGCATGCCCAGTTCAGCCTTTCCATGGCATGTTGTCTGACATATGCCTCATTTATCAAAGTGTGCGAGCATGCCCAGTGTGAGCTTTCCATATGTTGAACTCTGAAGTCCACCACATATTTGGGTGTGTGTGAACTTCAACAATATCTCACGTTTATGGTTGTGTGTTGGGTGTCATGTTGTGTACTAACTGGCCAACTGCTTCGTGTCTGCCACAACAGGGATTATACTGTGCCTGCAGGGATTGCATGGGATACTTTGCATACAGTTGTCAACATCCTTTCATAATGACCTAACACTGTAGTACCGTATAGTGTACTGGTTCAGTACTTTCACTGTGGTGGATAGTATCCTGGGCTTTAGTCCTATCACTGCTTGACATCTTCATAGTGAGCACAACAGACTGTGTAGGGGCCAGTTGTGCACATATGACCATGTTGCATTATGTTCAGATATGGACTACCTACACCAGGCTTGTCCAACATTGTTAGTGTATTCCACAACATAGGTGGACATTGGCAAACACTAGCGATGTTCCCTAGGCCATTTCTGATGATAGTCACAGGGTGTGTTTGTCCTTCGACACACATTGTAACTGGAGTTTGCCATGACATATGTCATGGTTAGTATACTGTGCCTCCGTCTACCTCTGCCATAACAGTGATACCCAGGGTTATCCTACCATCTCCTATCCACTCATCAGGATTCCTCTTGAGGGGTGTCGATAGGTGACTCTCTGGCTAACCTGTACTGGGAGTTTACTCAAGAGTGGGGGTGCCTTCTGTGTTATGGATCATTCTGTACAGCTTGTCCTATGTATGTCAGTGCTGGGGTTCAGGTCTCTCATGTGCATAGCTCACTGCCATTCAGATTGTACAAGGTGCAGCATGTTCATTGATTCCAGCTTGGACATGGCTTCATACATCAGGCACAGCTTGCCTCTGGCTGGGCAGTATGGCAGTGTGTGGAGCTGCAGTTTGTTTACTCTGGCAACACATGGCATCTGTTCATGCTCTTTGCTACTCCTGGTGGGGTACTGTTGTGGACTTTACAGTTGATGGAGGTGTCTGCTGAGGTATATCCCACAGGGGCTATTGTAGTCAATTGTGACGCTGATGAAGGACGACTGCAGAAACACAGTGACCTACCCTTATCTACATTTGACAACCTTCATGATTGGGTGGGTATATGGTATGTTTCTGCGAACACTACAGCCACATGTTTGTCCAGTGCAGGATATCTATCACCTTGTGTCCCCAGGTCTCTCATTACATGTTAGGTACGTAATGGGTTAACACCTGTGTGGTAATTTGTGGGCACTTACTGTATATCCATAGTGGTTGTCTATACACAGTTCTGCAATTAGCTTGCTGACATGGCTATGGCTCCAGTTGTCTGTTTCTAGGTGGCCCTTTTGTGGGTTGCTTGTGTCAGCTGGAGGTCAGATATGGTGGGCTGTTTGTACTCCTCTGCATACATGTTCAGTCACAGTCCTTCCATGTTGGCCTGTACCTATGGGACATATATACGGAACGGGGGTGTCCCAGGACCAAGCCTTGTGGGATGCCACTCATATCTGCTTTGTAGTCTGACATGGATGCAGCATGTCTGACCATGTCAAATCTGTCCTTGGTCTGCTTTGCAACCCCTCTACTGACATAGCAGTATATATTTAAGCTGGTGAACATATCCATACTGAACTCGTAGGGTATTGTCTGGAAGCATATACACGGTCCAGCTACGCTGTGTGGACAACATTGCCCTCATCAATGACCTTAATGACTGTTTCAAATGGGTCAAACATGTTTAGGGGCAGGATCTGCAGTTACGACAGCCACACTGTGTAGGGTCCGGTATCAGTAGGTCCATGATAGCTTTATGTCTGCGGTACATACTGATCCTTTCCATAGCTGTGCAGACCAAGCTTGTCAGGATCCTGGGGTGGTAGTTTGCAGTATCCATTCAGGCAACATCTTTGTTGTGAAGGACCACTGTTGTTGTGCACTGCTCTTTGGGTACATATCCTGTGGTAAGGCTGACATTGGGCAGTAGTGTGATTTGGCATTCCATTATTCTTGGAGTCCATGTTGGCCTCAGCCCAGGACACCATCACATACCTTTGCTGCTGTGTGTTTTGCTTTGCAGATGATGGCTGTTACCTCAGCATCTGCAATGTCAGGGGACCAGCAGTCTGCTGGGATAGATATTTTGCATTCGGGGGGGGGGGGGGTTTGCACTGCACCTGTCAGGTTGTATGTTGGCAATATGTGTGTGTGTTTGGTATGTTGTTGTAATATCTGTGTGATTCGGAGCATATCTGTGGATTCCCAACATGGTTCCTACCATCAGTTAAGTAAGCCTTGTGATTATCCTTAGTGTCCTGTACAATTTGTATCTTCATAGGTTCATGGGTTCATACTAGGCTATCCACCGCAGGGCATTAGTAAGCCAAGCCAGAGTGTGTGTGTCTTTCGCCGCCCCTTGCTATGTGACTATTATGGCCATTTATGATTTTCTTTACTGTGCCTCTGTCTGGACGTGACACAGTGAAGACCCCCAGTGTACATGTATGACCATCCATCCACTTGGCAATATTCCTGTTGAGGGGTGTCAGTGAGGGGCTCTGCCTAACATGGATTGGGATCCTGTTTCTGGGTGTGGGGAGCCTCTGGGTTATGTATCTGTCCCTCCAGCACATCCTATTTCATTATGTGTTGAGGCTGACATCTGTCACTCTCACAGCTCCAATGGCTTTGATTTCCTGTGGTGGAGAATGTCCATTACTCCTGTGTTGGACATGGCCTTGTACAACAGACATACAATGCCTCTGTGTAGGCAGTCTGTGACTGCATTCAGCTGGGGTGTCTACAGCCAGGCAGCATATGACATATATTTGACAACATTTATCCTCTTGGTGGGGTACCTTTGAGGTCTTCAGAACCACTGCAGGTGTCAGGTACGGTACATCCCATATGAGTCATTGTACTAGATTATGGGTCTGATAAGGGAACAGTACAGGGGCACAGTGACCTCTGTTGATGTAGATGTGAATCCTTTCATGATACGGTGTCCAATATCGACAGTCTTCCTAGCCACATTGGCATTGTGAGTGTCACATGACAGGTTACTGTCAACTTGTGTCCCTAGGTCCCTGATTACTCCTTGCATACATAATGGTTTACCACCTATGTGGTAATTTGTGAGTACCTTGTCTGGTATTTGGTGGGACATTCATACTGTCCAGTGTCTTCAGGATGTCTGGGTGGGGTTCTTGTGTGTGAGAGTGTGGTCTGTCGCATGCTACAGACTGTACAGCAGTTTTGACTACACTTAGGTGCTCATGGGTGGTCTCCGCTGCTTCGTGCATTGTCAGTTACCTGGCCGTATGGGTGTCTGTGCTGCATATGGATACTCCCCCTCCTTTGATGTTTTGGTCCAGGTGTTGGGGCCATAACGCATGATATGTGGTATAACCTGGTAGTGCTGGTGTGCTATCAGTAGGCTTGCAGCAGGCTTCTGTCACTGCACAGACATTGATGTTCTCCATACTAGGAAGTGCCTCAGGGGCATGCATATTGCAGTTTACACATCTGGCATTGGTCAGCATTACCCTTATGTTTCTTACCACTTATGTTTTCTAGGGTGGTGGGTTAGTCTTTTTGGCCTTGCCTACGTATGGCTCTATGGAGGTGGCAAAGGCCTTATCCAGTATCCAGACACCCAGGGGTAACAGGTGCAAGCCATCCCTGGAACAGCAGCATGGCTTGTCATGCATGACATCTCAAGCAGACAGCCATTAGACCCTCTTGGACTGACAGCTGTAACTGTGCCACCAGTTAAAGCTGATCATTCTGTGTTTGTACTGTGGCATCATTCTTGGTGAGGGTTGGATGCTGCACACGGCCAGTGTCATACCGGCCTGGGGTACATACTCAGAGAGCTCATCCATGTCTCTTTTCATGTAGTCCAGGGAGGTACATCTCAGGTCATTCACACCAACATGGACAATGAGTGCATCATATTTCTGCTTGCTTTGGGGTGACCTGCGTACTTGTGTTATGTGGCATATTGTGGCAGCCTACAGGCAGCTTACTGTACCCTTTCCCTTGTTCAGTCTGGTGAGTGGGACAGCAGTGTGTCTGCCTATACAGACACCTATTACAACTGTATCAGGTATGTTGTTTCTCCTTCTGGCCTGTGACTGTTTGGCACACCAGCTTTGTGTACTATGTGTTGCATGTGCTATGTTTGGAGGTTGTGGTTGCTTGGGATCTGCTTTGGAGGCTTCTGTTGGTGTGGTGTGTTTGTAATTAGGGCCTCAGGGAATGTTTTTCTGTGTTTATGTGTTTGGTTTACAGTTGTGATAGGTCTATGTGGGACTGGGTTTGTGGTGTATGTGGTTACCTTCTCCTCCTGACTAGTTTTGACAGTACTGAGTTGGGGGAGCTCAGCCTCCGGTTTGGATACATGGTTGCATCTCTCACATATATTTGTATTTATTGGGGGGAGTTGTGGGTTGTCTGTGTACTTGGGCCAGGTGTCACATTGCCTCAGGATTCACAGATTCTACTTGTTGTGGCTGGCCTTAGTGGATTGTATGTGTGGACATATTTTATTGCCATACTACTGATCAGAGATTACTTCCCTTTTTATGTCTGCTCTATCATGTAGTAGCTTCCTCATTCTCTTGCATGGTTTGGTAATGGCTGGAGTCCAGCATGCCAGATGCCTGCTTGTATGGCATTGTGTCTTGTTGTTATTTGTGATTGCATACTCCAAGCATTTCTGGCTGTGTTCATGGAATGCCTGTATAACATGTTCTGCGGTGTGTCCCATATTCTGCACTTGCACAGGGCCTTTCATGGATTCCACATCGGTTTGGAGGGGTGCAACCTATGCTTTACACATGTTTTTCACTGTGGTTTTCTGGCCAGGGACTGTGGTCAGGATGTGTATATCCAGTGTGATTACTCTATGGTCTGGTCTTACCAGTGAGGGATACACTTCTCATCTTGCCATCCAGTACACATGTTGCTGATTATCACATCCAGTATGCTTACCCCTCTTGTGGGAGTGGTACGTTGTTCCTGGGCATTTTGTTTTATGGATTCTGGGAACTTTTCTCCTACTGTGTTGGTGCTAGTATAATGCTCCCAGTGTATGTCTGGGTATTTTCAGATAAGCAATATAATGTGGTTTGGGGGGCTTGATATATTCATGTATTCCAACATAGGCCAGGTGCAGTTCCTGGTATTAGGACAGTAATCTGCAGCAGGATATATACTGGGAGGCGGTTTTTTGACCATGGCTAATCCATGCTGCTTCTTGTTGTGGTACCAACATGGGGGTGTGGTTATCCTTGACATTTATTGCTAGTCAAACTCCTTTTGTAGCTTGTTCCATGTTTTGCAGCTGTACAGCACAGTATGAGGTGTAACTGGTAGTGTTAGGGTGCTGATGTGAGCCTTGACCCAGTTTGCTATTACAGGACTGATATCAACGTTCTCCATACTGTGTGCGTTTACACTGCACACATCTTGCTGTTTAGACTTCTGGCATTGGGTAGCATTACATCTAGGTTCCTATCCCTTGTGGTACCTATGAAGGTGGGTTTGTGTTTTGAGACTTACCTATTTAGGGCATGCTGTGGGTACTGACAGCCTTTGCCAGTATCCATGGAGCCTAGACTGATAGGTGCATGCCACCCCTAGCAGGTGGTGCATCATGTCATGCTCCGCATGTCTTCCCAGGCTGAAACACATTGGCTCCCCTTTGACTAACTGCATTACTTCAGCCAGTTATTGCAATTGATCATCCCATCGTCATTTTGTGGCTTCATGCTTGGTGAGGGTGGATGTTAGTCAGGGTCCTCAGGTGTGCATATAGTACATGGTGTTACATTACTTAACACATGGCATTCATGTCTCAGGTGGTGCTGCAGGGCTGCTTCTGTCGGATGCGCATATTACACTCCCTGTACATGTTTGTGAGCAGGTCATGTCATTTTAGGCATCCCTGTTATTATTTGAGTGAGTCAGAGGGGGTATCATTCCCAGGGTTCCTACTGAGCCAGTTTATGTGCTATGCATTGCCTCTTTGCCAAGGCCAGGGCATACTGGGCACGCCTCCTTCTGCCTACTGGGGCAGGCTCAGGTTGTTCCTCCTCCGAGTCATGCTCTGCCTGTGATGGCCTTGGCAATGGTGGGGGGCTGTTTGGCCCAGCCCTATGCTGGTCCTGCTGCAGCTGTTTTCGCAAGATCATATTATGTAGCATAGCACATACCATGACAATTTGGGTACATGTAGTTGGTGTGTACTGCAAGGCTCCACCAGATGTGTCCAGACACCGGAACCATGACTTGAGCAGCCCAAACACACGCTCTATTACATTACGTGTTTGTGCATGTGCCTCATTATGGCGTTCCTGTTCAGGTGTGTGTGCGTTTCTGATGGGTGTCATCATCCACGGCTCCAGTGCATAACCTGCATCCCCCACTAGGTGTCCGTGTGGGATGTCCCCATTGACAAATGTCTGGTACAGCTGCGTCAAATGCCAGATGTGGGAATCATGGTAGCTCCCAGGGCAGCCAGCACACACATTCATTATTATGCCCTGGGCATCACACATGACCTGGCAGTTGATGGAGGGGAAGCCCTTGCTGTTAATGTAGGCCCTACTCCGCTCACCGGCTGGTGCTTTGATGCATATGTGCGTGCAGTCTATTGCACCCACTACCTCAGGGTATTCCGCTATTTGCTGGAAGAGACGCATATTGCTGGCCAATACCTCACGGGCATTGGGGAAATATACATGATCACCGACATGTGCTGACATGGCATCCAGGAACTGGAGGCTGATGCCTGTGATATCCCCATCATATCACCAGTTGGTCTTTGGAAGGTACCTGTTGCTAGTATTCTTAGGCCAACACATACCTTGGTTTCCACTGGGATGGGTTCCCCTCTGTTGGTTCTGTGTGTGAGGCGTGGCCTGCACAGCTCAACTATTTGCTGCAGGAGCTCTCTGTCCACTCTATAGCGCTGTACTATCTCCAGCTCATGTAACCCGTGGTAGGTGACCCTGGGCCTGTACACTCTTCTCCGTCTGCTCACTGTGGGTTGTCTGGCACCATCTGCATTGTCACCACCCTCAGCAAGTCGCCTATGTCTCATTATGACAGCTATGGCAGCCCCTAACATTTCTGCTCTGAGTGAAGCTTTTTCAGTTTTCACTTCTAATAGCTTACTCCTGTCTTGCAGTGTCTCTTGAGAGAAACATCCTGCACTGCTGTTTGCAGAGTTTTAAGTGCTGGGCTGGGCTACTATTCTGCCTGTGTAATTGCCTGCTTCTAATTGTTTTCACCTGCTAGCTCCAGCAGTATTCCCTGCTAGCTTCCTACTAATTTTGTTGCTTCCTTTTTCCTTTCTGTTTCCTCAGGGGGGAGCAGCGTGCATACAATCTGAAACACGCTCACAGTGGCTTACACGCGCGCACACATGCTTACACGGTTCAGGATCTGCCTATTCGGGTTAAAACGCGTGCACACCAGCGCAAACAGTGTTAAACATCTACCAAGATGTTCCCACATGCTCAGTCTGCCCTACACACGCGCACACCAGCGCAAACAGTGTTAATCATCTGCCACCATGCTCCCACATGCTCAGTCTGCCTTACACATGTGCACACTGCCCTACTCGCGCTTCATGGCGCGCACATGTGCGCATGCACTCCCAGCAAGAAACTTTGGTGTAAGTAACAGTGTACACCTTCCATTTCTTGACTTTCCCATGCTTATCTTGTGGCACTCCTCTTTCCCTGATCTGTGTCTGTCATCTGTCATGTTACACTGACCTCCAATGAACTGCATTTCTTTCTACCATTCCCCCGTGTGATGTCACCTATCTCCTACTCTATTCCTCCCCCTTATGTAACTCTTACACTACTCAGACTGTGCTCATTTGCTATGTGACTGTGGGATTCAGTATCCTAACCCTCATTTACATGAGATTGCCTACTAATGCTTAGTTACATGTCTTAGACTCAGCTTCCCCCCTTAGCAACCACTACACGGTGGCCATGTTGTTTTTGTCTGCTGGTCCCTGCATTGTCATTCCATGTATTGCATAAAACCCACATTTGTGGGTTTATAACCTTCATTTTTATGTTTTATACAGCGCAGCCCATTTGCGCGGGGCTGTGCTGCGTTTAAACATCGGCGATCGCCGAAAAAAAAAAATTATATTTTTATAAATTTTGCATCGGGTTACCTTGCCAATGGCCACATATTTGGCCATTGGTGTGCTGCCTGACACATATGCACCCTTTATCTGGAGCTGACATGGCTCCGTTGTGATTTTTGCAGAAACGTACTCAGTTGTCTACTGAGTACATTTCTGCAGCTAAAACGTCTCTTACACGGGCTGGTTTCTGCTTCATGGATCACTAATATACCTCATTTGCATACCTTTCGGCTGCAAGTGAGGTATTTAGCATATCCACGCCCAGTCCTTGTAAGAGACGTTTTAGCTGGTCTCTTACACGGAGTTTAGGGCTGTTCCTGGATCGCGAGGCTTGCATGGAGTGTTACACGTCTCTTACACTCCTTGCAAGCCTTCGTGAATTACCTTTTTAAAGGACTACTAAAAATGGCAAGTTTTGTACCACATTTTCTTTTTTAAAAAAGTTGTCTGTTACATGGTTGACTTAAAAGACTCTTTCTTATTTTCTTACCCTGAGCTATAAGTCCGGAACAGGCAGAATTGCAAAGCTGCAGTGAGAAGAATGGATGTAATACTGCCAACATGCGATTCTTAAATAGAATCCTTATATTATTTATTAAAAAGACACTTATTTTATGGGATGATAGCATAAGTGTCAGTGATCCCTTGCATATAGCATGTGGATGGGGGACAATGGTGACAGAGTGACTGATCTCTCTCTGTCTTTCTCTCTCAGCAATATCCGGGGATAGCAGTAATTTCCTACCTCTGTAGTTAAAAGGATTAAGTGCAGAATCAAACTGCAGGTGTGTTGGTTGGCAGAAGAAGCTTGTTTCCTGAATGAGAAATTTAGGAAGGGGACATTAGTTGTCACTGTAATGTGCTGCAAACTGTAAACAAGGAGCTTCGTTTAATGAGTATTTCATCTCTATCAGACAGTGAGTGACTAGCTATACGCAGGCTACTCTGATAACTGTTGTGTTGATTTATAGAGCTGGTTTGGCCCACCAGTCACTACAATTATTCATGAGGGCATAAAATCTGGTGTACCAGCCAGCTCAATGAATGCAGAGTGAGTGGATCCTTTGTTAACTGCCAGTGTGCATACCTATCAACCTCTTTGAGTAAGAAATCTGGACAAAGACATAAAAAAGTGCTACAAATAGGGATAATTTTGAAATATTTTTATTTATTTATTTATTTTATTTGCAGTTGGTTTACCTGGATAGTCCACTGGGCCAAGATGAATCTGTTTTCAATGGAGTCCTGGGGAGAAAAGCTCCAAACAAGCAAGGTTACAGTAAGGATTTAGATTACAATCATTACAAATACTACAGACTGGTGAAAAACATTACAAATACTGCAGGCTAGTGAAAAACATTACAGATAATACAGACTAGTGAAAAACATTATAGATACTACAGACTCGTGAAAAACATTACAATATACAATACTGAGAGGCCATAACATCTTAAGGAAACTTGCACTTAAGAAGTGCTTAATAATACATTAATTGTAAATAGATTAGTACAAGCAAGAGCAGGATGTGAGTTAGGAGAGTACGTAAAATTAAAGTTACCAGTGTAAAGAGGGGAGAAGATTATGTGGGGTGGGAGCAGGAGCATTCCCACTGGGATATTAGATGTGAGTGAAGAAATTTTTTGAATGAAAAGTGGTTTGAGATGGTACGAATGGATGGTGGTAGAGAGTTCCAGAGACGTGCTAGACCATAGGATAGGAGATTTTTACCTAGAGGACGAGTTGGTTTATGCAATTCTATTAGGTTTTGGTTGTTAGATCTTAGTAGTCTATCAGGGAGATGCATTTTGAAAGCATAGGAAAGGGAGGGACAGAGGGAGGGGTTGAAAATGAGTTTGTGAGCAAGAGTAAGTTGAGTGTAGGTGAGATGATTGGATAGTTCTAGCCATTTTAGTTTGTGGAGAGATGTACAGTGGTGGGTGGAGGACTTATGGCTGGTAGCGAACTTAGCAATTTTGTTGCAGCAAGAGGAGAGTTGTGTTTTAAGGTAAAATTGTAGGTTAGTTAGGAGTGGGGCTCCATAGAGGAGGAAGGGGATGAGAAATGTGGTAGAGAGAGTAAATTTAGTGGAGGGCATGAGATAATGATTTTGTCGGTAGAGCATGCCGAGTTTTTGGTGTTTTTTTTTCTTATTTAGTTGAAGGTGGGAGTTGAATTTAAGTTGACTGTCAATTTGGACCCCTAGTAATTTGGCCTCTGATACCAATTTGAGAGATGTGTTATTATAGCTAGTGTTAGAGAATGTGCTTATATAGAAAGAGGTAACTTTAGAGGGAGTAAACACCATTAGTTTGGTTTTAGAGGCATTGAGTGCTAGGTGATTTTTTTTCATCCATTGTACGGTGGTTGAGAATGCATCTTGTGTAAGCTTTAGGAGTGTAGGGATAGAGGTGGCAGAACAGATAATAATTGAATCATCTGCATATTGGATACTATTTGTGAAATGGATGGAGTTGTGGAAATCATTTATAAATATACTGAAGAAGAGGGGGCCCAGTATGGATCCCTGGGGAACTCCAGTTGGGGTGTTAAGGAATTTGGATGTGGCTTTTTTCCATTTTACTGCTTGATATCTATTGGATAAGTTGCTGGTGAACCAGTTCATAATGGAGAGTGATAGGTTAAGCTTAGAGAGTTTAGCTAGAAGAAGATTATGGGAGATAGCGTCGAAGGCCTTAGAGAGGTCAAGTAGGAGGGTAGAAACAATGTGGCTGGAGTCTCTGGCTTTATTTACGGTTTTTAGGAAGGAAAGAAGGGCAGTCATTGTGCTGTGACCGGGTCTAAAACGATGTTGTGTGGGAGTTAGTAGGTGATTGTCTAAGAGGTGTGGTAAGAGTTGTAGATGGATACACTCTTCTAAGAGTTTGGGGATGGGAGATAGAATAGCGATGGGCCGGAAATTAGTGATATTGTTATTGCTGCCACCATTATGCAAAGGTATGATAAAAGCCTTTTTCCAAATTTGGGGTACAAAACTTTCATTGATAGAGCAGTTGATTAGAATGCCGATGGGGTAGGCAATGGCTTCGGCAGCTATGCTAAGAAAGTATGAAGGAATGCTATCGGGGGCATTAGAGCATGGCTTTAGTTTCTGAAGGAGTTTTTTATGGTAGATGTGGGTATGGGTTTTAATGAGAAAGGTGGAGAGTGGGAAGAGTTGGTATTTGAGGGTGGTGGTGATGGAGAAGAAATGAAAGGAGAAGCAGATGTGGGGGGTGTAGTGTTGGTAGAGGAAGATGTGGGTGAAGTGGAGGGTGTGGTGGTATTAGATAATGATGAGGTTAGTTTGGAAATAGAATCAATGAAAAAAGAGTTAAATTGTGTAGCCAAATCTATGTCTGGAACATTAGAGTTTGGGCTGGGGTTATCTGATTTGCTGGGATTAAGGAGGGTGGAGATTCCTTTCCAGAATTTTTGAGGGTTTATTTTATTGTTGTTTTGGAGTATGGCGAAGTAATTCTGTCGATCAGTGATAATGGACTTTTTTACTTTGTTTCTAAGTGTTTTGTATTCATTATGGGTGGGGAGAGTCCTATTTTTCTGGTAATGTGCCCATGGTTTATCTCTGAGGCGCAAGGTTGCTAGTGTGTTTTTGGTTAGCCAAGGGGCAGTTTTGATTTTTGTTCTTTTAGTCTTTATGGCAGCATGGTGATCTAGGAGGTTTAAGAAAGTTGAGTTGAAGTGGGCAACTGCATTTTCCAGGGGTAGAGTTTTTAGAGTGTACCAATTTATTGCTTTTTGCGAGTTAGAAAAGGTAATGGGGTTGAAGTTTTTTTGGTAGCGAGTACTAATATAATTATGAGTAAGATGTAAGGGTGAAGGAAGTCGATATGTGAATATGGGTTAGTGGTCACTAAGGGGATGAGGAAGGGTGCCACTGTCCGAGAAATAATGGGGGTGAGAGACTAAAATCCAGTATAGGGTACTACCACTCTTACAAACTTAGAAAGTTGATAGAATAAAATCACCAATGGAACCAGACAGGGCTGCCCCTTATCCCCACTATTGTTCAATCTATATTTAGAAGTTTTGCTCTTGTTCATATCACAGAAATCTTACCATGCTATTCCTAGAATCTGTAACTCTAATATTAGATTTACTGCCTTTGCAGATGATCTGAATCTGTACTTTATGTATCCCTTAACTGACGCCATGAAATTAGTTAACTCTCTAGATGCCTTTGAAGCAATTTCAGACTTTAAGATCAATGTCAATAAATCTAGTATTTTTCAAATTAATCCCTTAGCACACAAGCCCCATCTTTTCCCGGTTCTACCTATCCACACCAGTCATTCCCTAAACTATTTAGGTGTCTCTTATGACCATTCATATGCATCTGTTCTGCAAGCTAACCTAAATAGAATATGGACCACTATTTCACAGGATATGAAAAGATGGCAAACATTTAAACTCTCTACACTTTCAAAAATCTCTATTGTCAAAATGAATATTTTGCCAAAAATTCTATATCAATACAACTCATCCCTATCCCCGGTTGCAACTACCTTTATTAAGAAAATACAGAATGAAATTGCAAAATTTGTATGGTACCCAAAGTCAGTGAGAATGTCTTATTACAAACTTACAGTTCCTAAATCAAGAGGGGGCATGGCGATGCCCAATCTCATTCTATATTACAGAATTACTCATGCTAATAGGCTTTTAGCAATTGCTAATTATACTCCCGGTTCCATCCCGTGGACTCCCTTATGGATTAAAATTTGGTATAACCACACTCTTAATAACAACATTAACCCCAGAGCTTTACCTTTTTTGACGAAAACTTCAACTAGAGGAACTAAATTACATAACGTATTAAGAAGTTTAATTGACAATTTTCAGGAACTATTCAATTCTTTAGGATTGGGTAGCGCTTTCTTACTACTTCAGCCCCTCCACCTCAACCCTAATATTAAATTAGGAGAACAGATGGTTAACTTGAATAAACTTCCCTTAATTAAAGATCTTACGGTGTGGGAATTTTGTAAGCTTAAACATCTCTCATTGACAGAACTTAGAGAAACACTCTCTCTGTCTAAAGCTTATACCACCACTTTGAGACAATTAAAGGAACTCACCTCAACTTTCTTAATAAATCAACATAACGCAGATATGGAAGTTAACATAATTAAACAGCTCCTACTAAGTCTAGATTCCAAGAAACATATGATTTCTATCGCATACAAAGCATTTTCTGTATATTTATATAGAAAAGAACTTATTTTTGCTGACTTTTGGAATAAACAAGATACTACAATATCCCCGCAACAAAAATTGGATTCGATAAAACTCACACTTAAACACTCCCCTTTTAAGAAGTTCACGCTTCATCAATTTATGATTATTAATAATTTATATTATACCCCAACTCATTTAAATAAATTTAACTCATCTGTATCCACTGTTTGCCCCTGTTGTTCACACCCACGTGCCGACATTATTCATATTTTATGGTTTTGTAAATATGCCCAAAACCTATGGTGTTCTCTTAAGGTCAGACTAAGTAAAATGGGTTACCATAAGTCAACATTATCTTGGGAAATGGCCTTACTACATATTACTAATGTAAATTTCTCACCTCTACGACTTAGGTTACTGATTAATGTCTGTCTTCTAATTAAGTTCTATATTACCAAACACTGGATGGATCGCTCAAAGCTATCTTGGATCAGTTTTAGGAATATGGCAATTACTTATATTACCTCCCAGAAATTGATTACCATGAGCCCGCGCAAAAGATCTGAAAATCAGAGTCTATGGAATTCTCTTTTTTTACTCCTCGCTGAAATTTGATTGTTGGGAATCCAAATGTATGACTTATATATAAAGAGAGATCTCCTTATGGTATAAACTCTACTGAAGGTCAGAGATGGTAGGATTTACCAATTTAAAACATTGGCACTTTGTATATATTGTGTATATAGTTTGTGTATGACAGTAGGCTTAAATGATATCTTATCCTTTGTATCTAGCTTTAATATTCTAATGCTTATGTATCGCTGACATGGTGTAACCACTGACTTCTGTTGTTGCATATAAAACTGTAATAAAGAATTTTTTAAACAAAAAAGAAAGTTGATAGAATAACAGGTTTTGCATTAGCATGAATTTTCTGAAGGCATGAAGTCTAAAACTCAAATGTCTGTCATTATTTTCTAACTTCAGTCTTTAATGATTTGCCACTAATTTGCCAGAAAGCTACAATTTTATGAAAAACAGAAAAAAAATATAAGGCAGAAATCTGGACATTCTGCAAAAATCTGTACAGTTGAGAGGTATGCCAGTGTGCGAAATGTACACTAACAACTTTCAGACTGCATGAAGTTCCATGGGCATTATTATGATGCTAAGATGTTTCCAGAGGTTAGGGTAAATTAAATTTCCTTTTAATGTGTATATTGGGGTCAACATTTCAACTAGATCCAGATTGGAATATATTGGTGATGGTATCTGGCCTTCAGATTAGTTTTTGTTTCTTTGCAGTTCACAAGTCACCCTGTATCACAAACAGTTAAAAAGGGTCTATTAAGAAATGAACTCAACCTCATATACTCAAGGTGTTATACTTACTGTTACTGTGAATGTGGCAAATGTTTTTATGTTATGGGAGAGGCAACATTTACGAGTCAGAAATGTCTACCTAGATCTTACATCCAGCACAAGTTTATATGACTTTGTTAGATTAAGGCTTTGTGAATTCTGGCCATCTGATGCATGTTATAAATGTAGGTGTGCTCCACAGCATATTTTTATTACCCTTTACACCATAAGTCTTGAATATGAGTAACTACAAAGAATCAGGCTATCTCAGTGAGATCCAAGGGATGACAGCAATATATAGTCTTGCAATATATCATGAATACTGTTTTTGAAACACTTGTGACACATTTTACTAGCACAATTTGTTTGAATAAACAATAGCATTTATTTATTATTTATTTATTTACCTTATGTTTATTTACTGGGATAGTCTGAGTGGGTGGGAGACCCACTTTCAGCAGAGGCCCTGGGGAAAATCCCTACATGTTACAGAAAAATACACAAATATAAGTAATACAAACCTGTGTTAGGAAAAAAAAAAACATCATTCAGTTATCAACAATAACCACACTTATGAAAATAATATCATATACTTTAGATAAGGCAGAGGGGCAGAACATATATAGAGAAACATAGTGAAATTGCATATAAGATGTAGTTAAGATTACATATCAGTAGTTAAGCATAGTAGTAAGAAATATGTAAGTTCACTTAGTCAGTCTAGTAATAAGCTGTGAAAATGGTGCTAGGAAGTATAGAGTAGAGACAGCAGTCAGCCGGGATTTAGACAAGAGTAAAGCCAGGACTTAGATAGGTAGTGTTTTAAATTGTTGGGAGTTAGCCATGGTTAGAATCAGATTCCATGTCCAGGAGATACCATTAGAGTAATGATAATCTTCATGGAAGTTGTTAGCTTTTGTGGCATAACAGCACAACTAAGCAATGCAATTTGTGTCAACCAGCCTTTAAATTTAACAATATATTTTTAGTTTCAGAAATTTATGTCTGCTATAAGTGTAGTTATTAAACGCATTATTAAGTCTACTAGATATCATAATGCAAATAACCTTCCCTGAAACTATTGGCACTACCTTTCCTATGCAATAACGTGGTTTTAATAAATTGATAAGTCCGTTAATATCAGTGCCACCAGTATATATCAGTCCAGTTTATATCTTACATAAGATCCAGTTTCTCTGTAGATGTGATTATTTAGATTTAAGGTCTAGTAACTCATGCCCTCCAGTACAGCTCTTTTGAGTGTGTACATTTAACCCCCACTGTGTGTGGCCTGAGCTTTTAAAAAATGAATTGATCACCTTACAGTTCTAAAAAATACGCATTAACAGAGGTCAAATATCAATACAATTGTGTTTGGCATCATGTATGCTTCAAGATAAAATATTCTGATACCTTGTATGTAGCATGGCTTTGGAATTATTCATGCAAATATGAGCAAGCAATATCTGACACCTAGAGGTGCAGTAGGAAGTAACTCCAGAAACACCTGGAGGTGCACGCGGCTGTAATGAGTTAGACTGTTCGATTGCTATACTACACATACATATACATACACATTTACACACACACACACACACACACACACACACACACACACACACACACACAATATATCATTCCATTCATTGCATTAGGCATGTCTGAACCTATAATAAGTGCAAAATAAGACCTGTATACTGAAATGATGATAAGGCAGATTTCAGTATTTACATATAGACCTACTGATCGATCTGTGTATCTGTTTATATATTTATACACACATTTTATATATTTGTATGTATATTTAACATTTGTTTACCAGGAATGTCTGACTTGCAACAAAACTAATTTTCAGCAGAGGCCCAGGCAGAAATGCTCCAGACACACGTCTTCGTAAGATGGGAAGAAATTGGAGCACCTAGAGGAAACCAAGAGAAGAACATGCAGACTCCACAAAGAAAGCACTCCAACTGCGAATCAAACCAGAGAACCTCTTGCTGTCAGGTGACAATGCAACTGCTGCACTACTGTGCCTTCCAATTTTTATATATATATATATATATATATATATATATATATATATATATATATATATGTATGTATTATATATAGATATATACCTTATATCTTCTTCTCTCTTTTGGCTGTTCCCATTAGGGAATGCCACAGTGGATCATCTGTTTCCATTTCTTCCTGTCTTTTGCATCTTGCTCTGTCACACCAACCACCTGCATGTCCTCTCTCACCACATCCATAAACCTAATCTTAGGCCTTCCTCTTTTCCTCTTACCTGGCAGCTCCATCCTTAGCATCCTTTTCCCAATATACACAGCATCCCTCCTCAGCGCATGTCCAAACCAACGCAATCTTGCCTCTCTGGCTTTGTCTCCAAACTGTCCAACCTGAGCTGACCCTCTAATATACTGATTCCTAATCCTGTCCATCCTTGTCATACCCAATGTAAATCTTAACATCTTTAACTCTGCCACCTCCAGCTCTGACTCCTGCCTCTTTTTCAGTGCCACCATCTCCAACCCATATAACATAGCTGGTCTCACTACCCTTCTGTAGACCTTCCCTTTCACTCTTACTGGTACTCGTCTGTCACAAATCACTCCTGACACTCTTCTCTACCCATTCCACCCTACCTGTACTCTCTTCTTCACCTCTCTTCCACACTCACCATTACTCTGAACTGTTGATCCCAAGTACTTAAACTCATCCACCTTCGCCAACTCTATTCCCTGCATCCTCACCATTCCTCTCTCCTCCCTCTCATTCACACACATATATTCTGTCTTAGTCCTGCTGACCTTCATTCCTCTCCTCTCTAGAGCATATCTCCACCTGGTCCCTACTCTCACTACAGATCACAATGTCATCTGCAAACATCATAGTCCATGGGGCCTGTTGTCTGATCTTGTCTGTCAACCTGTCCATCACCATTGCAAATAAGAAAGGGGTCAGAGCTGATCCTTGATGTAATCCCACCTAAACCTTAAACGCATCTGTCACTCCTACTGCAGACCTCACCACTGTCACACTACCCTAATACATATCCTGTACCACTCTTATATACTTCTCTGCCACTCCTGACTTCCTCAAACAATACCACAACTCCTCTCTAGGTACCTTGTCATATGCTTTCTCTAAGTCCAAAAAGACACAATGTAACTCCTTCTGACCTTTTCTATATTTCTCCATCAACACTCTCAGAGCAAACATCGCATCTGTAGTGCTCTTTCCTGGCATGAAACCATACTGCTGATCACTAATCCTCACCTCCCTTCTTAACCTAGCTTCCACTACTCTTTCCCATAACTTCTTGCTGTGACTGATCAATTTTACTACAGCTCTGCACATCACCCTTATTCTTAAAGATAGGTACCAAAACACCTTTTCTCCACTCCTCAGGCATCCTCTGACTTTCCAACATTTCATTAAACAATCTGGTTAAAAACTCCACTGCCATTTCTTCTAAGCACCTCCATGCTTCCACTTGTATGTCATCTGGGCCAACAACCTTTCCATTCTTCATTCTCTTCATAGCTGTCCTTAATTCCTCCTTGCTAATCTGTTTCACTTCCTGATTCACTATACCCACATCATTCAACATATTCAACCTTCTCTCTCTCTCATTCTCTTCATTCATCAGCCCCTCAAAGTACTCCTTCCATCTGCTCAACACACTCTCCTCACTTGTGAGTATGTTTCCCTCACTATCCTTTATCATTCTTACCTGCTGCACATCTTTCCCAGCTCGGTCCTTCTGTCTAGTCAATCGGTACAGTTTCTTTCCTCCCTCTTTAGTGTCCAACCTTTTATACAACTCTCCATATGCCTTACCCTTAGCCTTCACCACCTCTCTCTTTGCCATGTGCCTCATCTCCTTCTGCTCCTGCCTACTTTCTTCATCTCTTTGACAATCCCACTTCTTCTTCGCCAGCCTCTTCCTCTGTATACTCTCCTGCACTTCCTCATTCCATCACCAGGTCTACTTGACCTCCTTCCTCTGTACCGATGTCCTAACAAGCACCTTTCTAGCTGTCTCCCTTACCAGCTCTGCTGTAGTTACCCTGCTATTCAGTAACCCTTCACTGCCCCCCAGTGCCTGTCTTAACTCTTCCCTTAACTCCACCTCACAATTACCCTTTTTCAACTTCTACCATTTAATCCTTGGCACTGCTCTCACACTCCTCCTCCTCTTCTGGTTCACCAGCATCATCCTACAGACGACCATTCTATGCTGCCTAACTACACCTTCCTCTGTCCCCACTTTACAGTCTCCAATCTCCTTCAGACTGGCTCTACTGCATAAGATATAATCCACCTGTGTGCATATTCCTCCACTCTTGTATGTCACCATATGCTCCTCCCTCTTCTTAAAATACATATTCACCACAGACATGTCCATCCTTTTCACAAAATCTACTATCATTTGACCTACTGCATTCCTCTCCTTAACACCATACGTACCCATCACTTCCTCATCCCCTCTGTTCCCTTCACAAATATGCCCATTGAAATCCACTTCAGTCACAAGTCTCTCACCCTTGGGTACACTCACCATCACATTATCCAACTCAGTCTAAAATGTTTCTTTCTTATCCATTGCACACCCAACTTGCGGAGCATATGGACTAACAACATTCATCATTACACCATCAATTTCAACCTTCATACACATCACTCTATCTGAAAATCTTTTCACCTCTAAAACACTCTTGGCATACTGTTCCTTCAGGATAACCCCTACCCCATTTATCCTGCCATCCACACCATGATAGAACAATTTGAACCTGCCTCCTATACACCAGGCCTTACTCCCCTTCCATCTGGTCTCTTGCACGCACAATATATCAACCTTTCTTCTCCCCATCATATCAGCTAGCATACACACACACACACACACACACACACACACACACACACACACACACACACACACACACACACACACACACACACTCACCCACACACAGACACATATTATAGGTTCATAGGTAGGTACCTATGAACCTATGAACCTATAATATCCCACATATTATACATTACATGGGTCTGCTTTTACAGCTCAAAGTTTCAAAGCTTCGAATTTCTTATGGTTGGGATCATAAGATCAACTTATGAAACTTCGAAAAAAAATAAAAACAATTTTTTTTTACATCCTTGCAAGGGGGAAGCCTCCCTTGCACCCCCACACCCCCTACTAATTAAATATACCAACTAAGAGATCACACTACAGCAAGGAAAAGGGTAAATTTTCCATTTCACACTGTCCAACTATCTCAATTTAAACAGTTCTAAGTTTAAAAATTTCGATCTTATTGTCTCGACCATAAGAAATTTGAAGTTTTGAAACTTCAAGATTTAAAACTAGACCTAAATAATACTAGGTAGTCGAAGTTTTGTTTTTCCACATAGAATGTTTTACTTTTAAGATGTCAATGTACATGTTAGTTGACCAACTGAAGGTAAGTCATATGTAGGTAGAGTGCTCTTTTTTGGTTTGCTTGATGCCTATTTGATGCCTACTGGTTTAATTGCAACTATTTGGTAGAAGGATATCATTTTAATGTACTGCGTACTGGTGAGATTAAAACTGAGAAGTTTAAAAGGAAACTTCTGGATATATCATTTCATGCTGAATTATCTGTTTGAAAACAGTAAGTGCAGTGAAGACTGTTTACATTTATTAGGAAGTTTAAAAGAAACTTTCTGGCTGCATTTCTTACGCAGATTTTCTGTTTGATAGCAGTCATAATTTGGAAATGGATTCTCTTTGCATCATGCTACATTATAACGGACTTTAGAGATATTTATTTATGGATCTCTATCAGCTAATCAAGTTTCAGAAACTCGAAATTCATAAGGTCGAGACCATATGATTGAGCTTTTGAAAACTCGAATGAATGGTGATCATGGTACAGCAAGGATCAGAAAATGTGCCCTTTTTTCACTGTAGTGCGATCTCAGAGTTAATATATATCATTTGTATTCTAGTTTTCGGAAACTCGATCATATGGTCTTTCCCATATGAATTTCATGTTTCTGAAAACTCAGTCATCTGACATAGATCTCTCTATCTCTCTTTATATATATATATATATATATATATATATATATATATATATATATAGTAATGATATGCTGTTTCATGATGAAGCAAAAATTAATCTGATGTAGCTCTACCTTTATGAAGCAGGCTAGATCTTTCTCCTCAGTCAACACTTTCCTTCATGCTGTGAAGCTTTCCCTCCTAACTGCAATGGGACACAGGTGACCACCTGTTATCGTTTCAATTAACTGTGAGTTAACCTACTGACTCTTTCAAATTTTAAAGCTTCAGTGAAGCTGAACTTCTTCTGTAAAGGTCTTTTCTTTTTAGCTCATGCTAACAGCTAAAAACCTCTGAAAATGAGGTGTCAGTCACGTTAAGCATTATTTCATCATGCTTTTTTTTCAAATTCTTTGTTACTGCTTGATGCAGATCCAGGCTTAATTACAGCATCATGTGACTCCTTCCTTCTAAGAATTATATATAACCACTACCTCAATTAAAAATCTACATTGTGACCTGATGTCTTTCCTTCCTATATTGACTCTGTTGGACTTCATTGTTTAAATTCATATAAATATACTGATAAATACATAATAACTTCCAATAATAATGCATACTTTCTTTTTACATTGAAGTGTTTTATTCTCATATGACTGCAATTTAAACAAAAAAATTAATAGACAACAGTCCTCATTTCAGAGTGAAATTAAATAGATCTATGCAGTATGTTTTGAGATACTAGTACAATTAATTATGCTGATAGTATGCAAACAATTTCACTGTAATTCCACAGGGTAAAACATACCTTATCAATGTGTTAAGTAAACAGGCAACTAAATGCATCATGAAAATTCAAGGGGCGCAAACAGAATGTATATGTTTGGGCATTTTCACCAAAATTATATACAAGTAGCTGCTAGATCTGTAATAACTAATGCTTGATTTGCTTCCTTTGTCAGATATGTGAAAAGGCATATTCCACTTTCACAAAACTGAATGAATGAATGAATGAACGAACATGTGGGCATTTATATGATTTTGTATGGTGCTTGCAATATCTCTGCAAATTCATATGGCAATGGTATCATCAACTAGAGGTTTTAAGTTGTAGTCAAGCCTTTCAGATTTTGAATTTGTAAGTTTCTCGCAGGTTTTATATCTTCAGGGTCTACTTTAAAAACAGAGTGAAACATAAGCTTGTCTACTAGCCATTTTAAGACGATAAAAAATTTAGGGGTAATTTGTACATCTTGGGAGAGTACAATAGTCTCATGGCTGCATGCATTTTGATATATAAAGTCTATGGCAAAAGTTTTAGAGAATATAAACTGCACATTTACTCAGTTTAAATGCACCCCTGTAATCTTTCTGAAATGTTATTGTTCCTGCTCTTTAATTACCATTTAGAAATCCATTACTTGTCTCTACGTAGCAAGGACCTCTTTTTTTCAACAATGGTGATCTCCACAACATGCAAACCATGGAAACGGCTAAAAACAAGTCTCTTCTTACAGTACTGTGATTTAACTTCATAACTTTCCACTTGAATACTTTGTCTGCCACTTAACCATACCAATGGTAGAGGATTACATATAAGAAGAAGAATCTGTGCCTGTTTAATCTTACTTTAATTTTAAATAAAAAAGCAGGACAATTTGCAACATTTAAACATACCCACATGCAGCACAAGTGGAAATGTCTGCCAAAAAATTATAAGCAGCTAACTGAATTGAGTCTGTACAAACTGGCCAAAAATGTCTTGTTTGTTTCATATTTTAGGTTATTTGCATTAAACATATTTGGATCATATTGTATAACTGCAACAAGAAATTTCTTCTTACCTTAGCAGTGCAGTGACCTTCCAATTAATTATACAAGTATCACTGGTGCAAGTCCTGAATGATGTTGTGTGAGCTAAGCCAAAGCAAATATATGTTTTAGTATTTGTCTGGATATGGTAACAGTTGTAATATTTTTTTCCTTTCAAAACCGATTGCAAGAAGCTCTGCAATACATCTGCACGTCTGACCTATACTAAATGAAGGAAGCCAGGACAGTACTTTAGTGATGAAAAGCAACGTGCTTGGGGCAATATTAGGAATCATCTACAGATTAAAATATCAAAAATAAGGGAAAGATTCTGGTTGGGTCTGGCACTGTCTATAGTGTAGCTAAATTTCCTTTCAGCAAACCATTAAACAGGTTTAAAAACATAAAAGATTTGTGTCAGCGCCTTAATTTTTACAAACTGTTCTTGAACAGAAGAAGAAGGAAGTACATATCACTCTCAGAAATGTTGCTCCTACTAGAAATGCATTTTTGACAATGGTAAAAAAAATATATATCACTATGGAAGAACTGCTTGAAAGCAAAGGGATGAGTGAGCTGGGGACATTATGGCGGGAAATAGATGAGTTGTTGATGTGAACAAAGTCAGTTATTGTACAAACTTAGCACTGTCATGAGCCTTTTGGCAAATGAAGCAAACTGTAACTATTTCTCTAACAGTGATATGGCATCATACTAATAAATCATTATACCTCCACTCTAAGCAGTTATTGTCCTTTCTCCATAACTAGGCCTAGCTTAAGAGCCCCCACCTCCACTCACTGCCCTCCCTCTGACAATCTAACTTCCAAAAAAATCACCCTTCCATATGAACTAACATTTAACACTCGACACTCAGTTCAACAGGACAAACAATGTCACTTTCCAGCATTTCCTCTACCCACATTCAGCCATCCTTGTTTTTATCTTTACTTTCTGATTTTTCATTTTTTCCAACATTTGACTTCACATTTTTTACAAATAGCAACATACCTGTTATGCAGTGCAATGCATGCCTATGACTGTATACTGCAAATGACTTCTTTATGTTTGTAATTCTGTGACTTTAAACTACATGGTTAACATTCTGTTTGGATCTTTGTGTTTTCACACCTGTGCAGCATCTGAAATATATCCATATACGTTGTGACTCTACCCTAGTTAACAAATTTAAATAATAGCTAAATAAATATATGTATTTTATATGAGGAGATCAGATAATTTTAACATGTGCTGAGCAGTTAAAGAACTTACTATTGTAAGCTATTTGATTAATCAGATGTTTAGTGCCCATGAAAAGTGAGCTGTGTGTAGAAAATATTATACTGATGAAACTATAAGCAAAAACTTTTAGTATGTAGTATAGTAGAAATAATTGTTTAAATATGGTTTGTCACATTTAGAGAAACAAAAACATCAAAGAAATATACAACAGATTTGAGGCCTAGAAATTGTAAGGGGTAGAGAGAGGGGCAAATCAAATACAGCAGAGGAAAGGAAAGAGTAAATATTGCAGAGAAAAGCAAAAATACGCTGAAGCACCAAGGCACATAAAGTCAATATTAATGTGAGGATCAGATCTGAATGTTTATATTTAACATTAGAAAAGCAATGAGATGTGAAGAATACATTGTGTACTTAGAAGAGAACAATGCATGCAAAGCAGTAATGATTAAGAAAAACAGAGGAAAGAAACATGTTTAGGAAGACAATGCTGAAACTCCTTAAGAATGTGTGCCTAAGGCTTGTAGTAGGTTTCTATAAACATTAACAGCACTAAGTTGTACAAAGACAGTGGGACGTTAATAGTGAATGAGATGACAGACTGTCTATATTTTTGGGCTATGCAGGTCAGATATTAATACAAGAAGGATAGAAGCATGGCCAGTAATATATAAAGACAGTGTCATAAACTTCTCATCACCCCTTCCTCAGAAAAGGAAAAATAAGTGTTAAATGTGACTGTCATTAGAATTGATTTGGGAAAGAGACCTTAGGCTGTATTGCCTGCAAGGAGAAATAATGTAGTAGCCTAGATATGAAAATAATATAAAGTACCAGACATCTCAAAAACACAGTGGAGGTTCACACAAAGCTTGACTGAGTCAGTTGAAAGCCGAAAAGAAATCTAAAGGTGGTATATTAGGCTATGATGGATACATTTTTATCTGCTGCTTTAGAATCACTTTGTACTGGAAAATGAGGTGGACAGCCTAGAAATGAAGTTGAAGAAAACATTTGTCCACATATAACAGTATAAGTTACACAGGAGTCAATTAAGAAAAATTGATGGAAATTACTTCTTAAGGAGCACATTGTATGTCCCTTAAAACACCACAGGCGAAAAGTAATGAAAGTTATTGAGAAGGAAGGGCACAGCATTTGAACTATGATATAGTCTGACAATTCTTATTTAATTTTTTACTTTTATTTATTTTTCACTGCAGCTAAAGTGAACTATCACAAAGTAAGCAAAAAAGACTTTAGCTTTCTGTGGCCTCCTTCTTGTGTTGTTTGGCACACATTTCTGTTGTCTATAACTTTAATACCTATTTGTTGAAAAATATGTACTTTTCCTCTAAAAGCAACCTCCAGTTTAATAACAACAGTGCTATTTTGTCTGAAGCAAACTGCCCTGTGAGGATGTACCTGGTGGTATCTGCTTTCTGACAACTTTTATACAATAAGTTGTGAATACTATCTACAATCTACTGCCAAGGCTAGTACTAGCTAGTCTTTATACAATCATCTCCTGATACTCACTTTTAATTTGAATAACATTTGCAACTGCTGTCTTTAGTAAATAATCAGTTTTCTGAGCAACACAAATTGTTTTTGGTGACATACCCCTCCCCTCACCCCATATAGAAATGTCATTGTAAAAAAATGGAGCCCTGTGTTTGATTCCTGTGGAGATCCCCCTTTGTTCCATAATGAACATGTACAGGTAGAGAAAAGCACCACAGTAGAAGCCATGGCTGTTATATCCACTAACAGCAGTAGCTGGTATGATGTTTAAAAATGTTATTATTGTTAATGTTAATAAATTCACAAAAAGAGAATACAGATTAATAAATCCCTGTTCATATTTGACTGTATGCTTTCTTAGAACCATTCCATAGTTCTTAAACAAATGCTTAAAATCTTTGGATACATTGCATTAGTACAAACATTACTGAGTAGGATATTGCACTTATCATTGATTTGATTTGATCATGTTGCAAACGCTTCAGTACAAAGAATTTTATTATTTTATTCCCTAACATTCAATGTTTCTGACGATGTTAGTACTTTGCATCCCTGACCAATGCTGCTCCTTCTGAGTCTGCTGCCTTTAACTAATGAATCAGATTTCAATAACTCATTGATGACATAATGTTCATTATATGTTAAATTATCACACTGGAGATATTGACTGAAATTACTATTTATTTTTATCTGACATAGAAAATCATTCTGTTGGCGCATTCCCAGGCAAAGCACTGTTAATAATGAAGTTTCCTGATGCAGTTCTCCAAAATTAAAATCCAAATGCAAATGTATACTGTACCACTGATAAATGTTCAAAGTCTGCCAAGATGTCATACAACTTTATACTTACTTCTGATCCAAAGTTCATACCCGTAATTAGAAGTGCTAATTGTTGGAATGTGATATGTGTAGATATTTACCAAAAGGCCACATATCATGTTAGTTTTATACAATATAAATGCAAATTCACTTAACAAACAAGAAACAGGACTTCAGTACTAACAATATCTAATGGCTATATAGTTTATGTTTAGGTTAAACAAATCTGGTTTAAACTTCGTCTGGTAGTATACCATAATACTGAAAAAGGACAATTTTAAATAGATGTACAAATCATATTTAACAGATATAGTTTGCATCCCAATTGTAGCAGCAATATAGATCTGAAGTACACCATCAGAACAATAAATGATGACGGGTATATTGATCCCAGTATATGATATAAAGTATCCAAGTAAGAAAGCAATACATTGTAAGTAAAGGAAAATCAAAGGGTAGCAGTAAGGAAACATAAAATAAAACTACAGACATATGCTGAGCAGGATATGTAATGGAGTGTCACATATCATGTATGCAAGTAGCAGAGCCTATAATGTGGTGAAGCATGGCAGAGGAGACCTGAAAGCAGATGAATAGGTTAACGAGTGGCTAATGGATCATAAAGAATTTCAGGCTGCTAGAGTAACTATTGTGAAAGTGTGTTTGTATATGTCTTCCGAGCAAAACGGTTAATCTATGTCAACATCTCCACTTTGACATTTGAGGGGATCCTGAAAGACTTGAAAGTTTTATTTAAGAACAATGGTGGGCATAATTTTTCAAAAAGATATTTCTAGACTGTTGAACATAAAAGGAAGGGAATATTTTTGTGAAACGAAGAGTACTTGAAGCAGACATACATTTACAGTGATGAGTATCAGAACTAACATATTAACATATCTTTAATACATTTTTCCATAAAGACAATCAATTGTGGGAGTTATTAAGTGAGCCTAAGGTAAGAGCATATTTTAGTTTAAGGATAAGTACATTCTTATCTATGCGAAGATGAGTTTCTGAAATAAGAATTCTGATGATTTCTAAGGGTGTTTCAATTTGCATATTTTTTACTTGAGGCAAAGGTAATACAACACATGAAGTCAAGGTACTCAAGATTAAAGCCAAGGTTTTTACTTTCATAACAAGGTTTCCCGAGGGATCAATCATATCAAGAGACAAAGAAGTTAAGAGTGTTTTAGATGTCCCAAAAAGCAATGAGTTAAACTTGAAGAGTTATTGAGAAACCATAGAATAATTTAGTTGAAATGCTTCTGCAAAATATACTGTATCGAAGAATTTTGTTGGTTACTCCTTAGAATGAGGGGGTCATCATCATACAAAGTAATATATCTGGAAGACAGGGAGTATGTAAAAACATTAATTAGAAGGCAAAAAAGAATAGGTCAAAGTACAAAACCTTAAGGAATACCTGTTCCTAGGTTTCATAGGTTCAAAGGAGATTACTAGGCTAATAGCTTAGGAGTCCTTACAAACCTAGCCAATATAACCAGATTTTACCCAATATATGGCCTCTATGGGCAAGAAGATGGCAAGGGTTTGTGCCTATATGTTGCGTATCTTACAAATTGCCCCTTTCCATAAAGGACAAAGGCATTACCCCAAGTATGAATTTGTGATTTTCCACCCATTGATCCAAATTGCATTTGAAGAGGGTCAGAGAAGGGCTATTCTTAATGTGAATAGGAAGCCCATTCTGAAGAAGGGGAAATGTCTGAGGCACATTTCTGTCTCTCCAGAATGTCTTGTTTGAGCTGCTGACTAGGTTTAGATCTCTAGACTGGGCGACCCTTGTGGTGTTTGACTTGTGAATGTGTAGCAGCTCCATCAGGGGATTTGTGAGTGCCTTGTAGGTCAGGCACAGGTCATCTAGGAGAACCAGTAAGGGAAGAGTACTGCCGAGCAGCATGTTGATGGAAATCATTCAAAGGTAGTTGTTTAATCATTATCTAATTATTATCTGGGGAGTTGACACGGTTGTGCCCATGTGAATGATAGAGTCTGAATACTAATATGCTCTGCACACTTTCTGTGGCAAGTTTTAGTGCAACTTTTAAAAACAATACCTCAATAATTTCATTCCTGATTACATTTGTGTTGTGTGTAGTATTATTTCATGATCTACAGCTTTAAATTTTAGAGAGTCTGTGCATCTTAAAAGTGAAAATTTAGCAGAGGGATCAGCTAATCAACAATTTCTATGGAAAAAACTATAATGCTGCTGTTGTCATTAAAATAATGTAACAAACAATTTTTAATACAGATGGTGGACATCTAAAGTGAATGCTCTGCCTACATGGCAGTTTGCTACATATACATATAATGAGTCATGGTTAAAAATAAGACAGCTGAAGTGTACAAGGATAAGCCATTTGGATCCTTGGAATCTCCACTGTTTTCAGTAGTTGAAAAAAATTAACTAAAAGAAAAAAAATGTCTGGTCAGCTTGCAAAGGAGTCCTATATAAATGTTTATATGTGGGGGTAGAAAAATGTAATAACTAATGAAGATAGTTCCTGCAACTGAGAACTGGAGATCTCTAACACAGAGTAGTATCACCAGGCTTGGAGATTCTTAGTTAACAAGATCATGACTGCATTAAAGATAGAGTTACCCCCATTGAGTATCTTAGTTTGCAACAGAGCCCCTTTAAAACATTAACAACTCATTACAGATTTGCAATTATGCTTCTCTGAACACACACACACACACACACACACACACACACACACACACACACACACACACATAAAAAGGTTTCCAGTCTGGACAGTTGCCAAAATAACATTCTGCTTAAAATAATTAATCTTCTTACCAGATCTATGCAAGACTCCCTTATTTCCCTTGGTGGTAGATAGATGGATGGACAGATAGATAGATAGATAGATAGATAGATAGATAGATAGATAGATAGATAGATAGACGGACAGACAGATAGATAGATAGATAGATAGATAGATAGATAGATAGATAGATAGATAGATAGATAGATAGATAGGTAGATGTTGATGACTCACTGTTTACGGAAATACTATCCCAATTTTGAACTAGACATGACTGTAAAAGAAATGTTCAACTTTGTACCTGGACTTAAAAAGACTACGCATCCCCTCTTTCATAGGTTACCATGCCGGACTTATACTTATAAAATTACTGAGTGCAGCATTTACCATCCATGTTTTACTAGCAGCCAAAAACAAAAATCTATTACATTGCATGGATACAATTCAAACATTTCAGCAGATTTTTCAAATTTAGTAAGACCTTAGATAACTAACATGACACACAAAATTACAACTACTGGTGAGGCGTGCCATCAAATTTAAAATGGCATTTCCATCTACTATGTCTTTCTTATTGAAGAGTGATGATTATTAAATGCAAAATGCTGAATAAATTTAATAAGATTTGCAACAAATGTATTAAATTGTGTATTATATGGCAATGCAGTTACAGCTATTTGTTGGGAAGGATTTCAAATTACCTCTATACTTTATAATGGATAAGAGGCTTGCAGTTCCCTTTCTGACAATATTATTGCTTAGGCAGGGATGGTTTTTTGGGATAGCTGGCCTGCTAATATTATACTGTATTGTTTAACCTCCAGGTGATTTACATTTTATCATCAGTGAATAAGCTGCACTATTTTGAGTCATAATTTAATAGGATTGCATAGTCCTTGGTTGATGGTATTTTCACAATGATTAATTGCATATCTATAATTTTAAATCAGTTCTTTACTGGTGTTACTGCAAGTAAATGGAGATACTGACTATAAGACAGAAGTTATCCCATATCAGTCTAAACAGCTGAACATGAGTTGTTTCCCATGACTCATCCTTGACATGGAGCTCTGTTTTACTATACTATATTATCATAAAAGGTTTAAAGGACTGTTTCACAGAAACTGATGCAACATTTGTATTTGTATGCTGGTAATGGTGCATGCAGTTTCTTATAAAGGCTCACACTTTTCATTCTAAATGTATCTGTAAAGACTGTCACATTCCTTTATTCTCTGCAAAATTTCCTGTAGCAATACTCTTATAAACTTTGGATGTGAATTCATCATTCATGCTGTGGGAAGTAAAAGTGAAACATGGGGAATATAATGGTAATGCGGTAAGAACTACCTCAATGGAGCTATGTCCTCCTTATTACAATTTGCTTAACACTGAAGTTTAAATTTTCTCATGTTTTTTGGTGAAGTTTAAAATATATACCTCATCTGTTGCAGGGGTAAAGGCCTTCCTCAGGCCACCTGGACCTTTTATATTTTTTCTATATACTACATAAATATTTAATGTTTATTATAACAGAACGTCTGTGTCATCACGGCAGTATGAGTATCATGTTATTTATTGTGTAGTGCATTGTTCTGATTTTCTTCTTTAAAGGTTAGGGGTTATTCTCTAGGGCTGTACAGGTAATGTTATCAGAAGCAATTCAATTTCTATTCTTGTACAGGAACATTTGTGTCTGATTTGGTGTATGTAGGGGCAACAACATGGAGGAAATTGGTGGTTATTAATGAAGTGATATCTATAATATGTTCACTATCTACATGTACATATCTTCCTAACACATTGGTATTGTAGCCTTCATTTATAGAGGGAGACACCCTTGCATGTGCACAGCTGTTCACACTTTGATATACTAATGACATGATTATGAGTCTGAGTTTTTCTGTGTTATCCTAAATATGTTCTTCCAAAAGATACAGTAGTCAAATGCTGCTCATATTTATCTTTCAGTTTCTCCCATTTTTGGAAAAATCTTTAGTTACATTCTCTGTGATGAGGTGAATGTATAATGTCTCATTGCATGAACTACTGTTAGGAGGTTTCTCACTCAGTATGCATACTCATAAAAAGTATATAACTAGCTGCTAGTTCAATGCAAATAATCATACATTCTTCTTTTAAAATGGCCTAAATACTTTTGTTGTTGAGTTTTCTGCTAGAGGAGGTTGTTATATATAGGGTTTGTATGTTCTCAGCTAGCCATGTTAGAAATAGGATTAAGTCCTATAGCTGGATAACTGTGTCTTGTAGAACTTTTTGCTATCATGAGTCATCGTCTATCAAGAGTCTGAACCTTTACTGTATTATATTATGAAGGGTATATGGGTGACCTTGTTATATAATTACTCATTTATTTTCTATCTAACTTGTGACACCAATAGGTATATGTTAATCTGCCTTCATTGAAAAAGGGGGTCTATATTGGATAACCAAACTTTCAAAAGTTCGAGTGTCATATGGTCGACACCATATGATTGAATTTTTGAAAGTTTGAACATTTTAACGGAGATCTCTGTACAGCACGGAATGGGAAGATTTCCCTTTCTGCACTGTAGTGCAATCTCGAAATTGGTATATTTAAAGAGCGGGAAGTGTGGCGGGTATAATGGGGCTTTCCCCCTTGCTTAAAATGTTCAGGTTGGTTATTTATGTAGTTAATTTTTTATTAGATATTCAATCTTTTAAAAGTTCGATCATATGTTGTCGACCATATGACAGTTGAACTAGACAACCAGACTAAGTATTTTCTCCTTGAATTTGTAAGATATTCAGGTGTTAGCTAAGAGGAAACTCTTTTTGATGTTTATATTAGAGTATAAAGGCAAACATATATTTTATATTAGAAGCTTGTATGTTTACATACTAGTTTGACATTTGTAACAATAAGTAGGTACTGAATTTATTTATTTCTCATAACTCAACCTTTGGCTGCGGAGTGGCCTTCTTTGTAAAAGAAGGTTTTCTACTTAACATATTACTGATCAGGAAAAATGACAAAATGTGTACTATGGCAGTGGGATGATGCCCTTTAGTGTTGACTTCAGTATATGTATCTTGTCATAGCAGCCATTTCCTTTCTTTAACTCCTGCATATTTCATCTAGATTCAGTAATTATATTTGACACTGAACTCAACTTTTGGCTCTTCTGCAGATACACTTGAGTCATTTTACCCCTTAATAACAAAGATATGTAATTAACAGATTTCATTAAAAGTCAAGTTCATTTTGATTCATGCTGTTCTCCAGACAAAATATGTAAGAGTTAATTTTCTTTTAATTCTTATCTAGATCTGGTAAGAACTGATTTATTTTGAATTGCTATGTTTTTTCAGAGATTTAACTCTAATTGTAGAGTTCATTTTCTTCTATTATTTAGATGTGATAAGAACTGAATTACTTTGAATTTATAGGGTTTTTTCAGAGATTTAACTCTAATTATAGATCAGAATCAAAGTCCTTTTTGAATCATTTGCTAATTTATCTAAACATGTTTAAACATCCAAATAGCAGGGGTAGCACAAACTGTTTCTACTACAAAACACAGAGTTTGAAAGAATAAGGCATATCATAGATATATTTGTCAATGACATCAAACCAAAATAAGAAGATTACATTTAATATTAGATGGAGTGCCTTGAAGTTGTTAACTAAGAGCACATCCAAAAAGCACAGGCTGAGACAGATTTCTCTTCTCAAAAATTATATTTTGCAATTAGTCAATGAAGCACAATAGAACTTAGATCCAGACAAATTTATATCATTAATGGATGCACATCATGGACTCATATAATTTCATTCTTCTAATCTGTGACAGTTCAAATTCACAACTCATGCAAATTATGCCAAATTAGCAGGCAAGTCCCTGTCAAAGCTTTTATCAACTTTATTAAAATTAAATCACAACTCAAATAACATACCATGAGCAGTAGAAGCTGTTAATCATTATACAAGCCTGGAAGTTTGTCTCAGTGCATATTATCATATATAAAAGAACAGTTATTTTTCAAAATATTTTAATATAGAAATAATTTTATAGATATATTCCTACCTGGATTCTCATCAGATTGAATCCCATATAATCTTATTTCAAAATTACATTCAAGCATATCACTGAAGGAAGTTCTATAAGCTACTTTACTTCTCATATTGAGTAAGGCTAACAGACCCAGTGGTTTGATGCATATTTTGAAAAAGTTTAAACGGGAATGATGCACAATTTTATAAAAACATAATTATATTAAACTAATGGTATCAGTGATAAATATGTGAGTCAGAAAGAAATATTTTTATCCTTAAACCAAATTCAGATCCAAAGATAGTGGCCGGATTATTTTATATTTTTCCAGCTTAATTAACTCTAGTTCAGATAGGTTTTACAGAACTAAGACAGAACCAAGAAAATAACATCATATTACTGTTAACTCATTGCTTCCTACAAGAGTATACTCACCAGGAAAGCACAATTCCTGTGTCTGCTGTAAGACTGTAGCTGTCTTTACAGCAGAGTTTTCTATACACCTGAAGTGAGTATGCTTGACAATGTTTTAAAAGTCAATTTCTGAAGTCCTGGAAGAGATGCATACCAGCTGACATAATCAATTATTTTTTATTTTTATTTATTTTATTTTACATTTGTTGACCAGGATAGTCCGACTGGATGCATGTCCATTTTCAGCGGAGGCCCGGGGAGAAAAGCTCCAAGGGTAAGCAGATACAGCATTACATAATACCAGCATTACATATTACAAACAGATTATTTACAGAGATTACATAAGTAAGCAAGTTAAACAAGTTCCACAGGTTAAAGTTAGTCCTGAGCACAAGTCAGGATTAAATTAAATTACACAGTAAACTGGTTAACAGATTTTTACACATTCGAGTTAGCCAGGCTTGATACATTGACATAGCCAGTTAAGTGACAAATGTTGTTTGAGTCTAGTTTTAAATTGACCTAAGGTGGAAAGTAAGGTAATATCAGCTGGAAGTGAGTTCCAGGATCTACTTACAGAGTTTGCAAAGAGAGAATCACCGGCTGTGTTATTCATTTTGCTAGTCTGAATTAGTAGTTTGTTAGAGGATCGAAGCAGTCTAGGATTGTTATAGGGGGTGATAATATTTTTAAGTGCAGGAGTATTGTCCGGATTATAGAGGATTTTATAGGCCATAATCAGTTGGTTATACTGGATTAGGCTAGGTAGTTCAAGCCAACCAAGCTGATTTAGATTGATGCAATGATGTGTCCTAAAAGGCAGCCCAGTGGCAAACCTGGCAATGTGGTTGTAGCAAATGGAGAGTTTGTTAAGGACAGTCTTGTTCAAATTCGAGAGTAGAGGGGATGCATACAGAAGGGTTGAAAGAAGGTGAGAGCGAGCTATGGCAATTTTAGCTGGAGGGGTTAGGAAGGCTTTTATTCTGTAAAGTGACCCTAGTTTTTTATTAATGGTTTTGATAGTTTGATTAACATGTAGGTCAAATTTGAGATTATTGTCTATGATGACACCTAATAGTTTTGTAGATGGGTCAGGGGAGATTATTGTGCCATCATTTGTTTTTATGGTAAAGGTGAAAGCGGTAGACCTACGTGTTGGTGAAAATAACAGCATTTTAGTTTTTTTTGGAATTTAGGATCAGGCGATGTTCAGAAAGCCAGTTTTCTATTGTATTAAAGGTGGTCTGGGTAGCTGACCATAACTCTACTGGAGATGTGGCTGAGCAAATCAGAGTAGAGTCATCAGCATATTGGATACAGCTGACTTTTGGGATGACAGTATAAAGGTCGTTAATGAAGATGGAGAACAGCAAGGGCCCTAGTATAGAGCCTTGTGGTACTCCGAGGGTGTTAGGTAGAAGGTTAGAGAGTTTGTTCTGCCAGAGGACAGCCTGCTGTCGACCATTCAGGTAGGATTGAAACCATTGGAGGGCTCCAGTATCTAGACAGAATGTTTGCAGGGTGTGGATTAAAAGTTGGTGATCAACCATATCGAATGCCTTGGAAAGATCCAAAAAGAGGGCTGAGGATATATAATTATTGTTGCGATTATGGTTTATGGTGTTAGTAAAGGCTAGGAGGGCTGAAGTAGTGCTGTGATGAGGACGGAAGCCATGCTGAGTGTCTGCCATAAGGCGATTTTGGATTAGGTGGTGCATGAATTGTCTATGAATACATTTTTCCATAATCTTTGCAAGTGGAGAGAGTATAGCTATTGGCCTTTAATTGGAGATTTCAGTAGAGCTGCCTCCTTTGTGAAGTGGGATTACATAGGATATTTTCCAGATGGTGGGAATTTTAGCTTCTACTATGGTTCAATTGATTAGTATTGAGACGGGGTAAGCAATAGCATCAACAGATTTTTGTAGGTACTCGGCAGGGAGTTGATCAGCAGAAAGTGTAGTGGGTTTTAATTTTTTGATCAAGGTATGGATAAGTGAAGTGGCGACTGGTTGGAAGATGAACGCAAGTAGGTTTCTAGGGGTGCTACTTTCAGGACCAGGGGAGCTAGGAGGTAGTTGGCTAGCTAGGGCTTGGATTGTCTCAGTAAAGAATTGGTTAAAACTATCAGAAACATCTTCTGGGGTTTTATCAATAGTAGCAGCAGGGATTGGGGTTGAAGTTTGTCCAGGATGTAGTATATTATTTAAACCTGCCCAAAACTTCTGAGGGTTATTTTGATTTACTGTCTGTAAATTACAGTAGTATTGTTTTTTGTCTTGTAAAATAGATTTTTTGGTTTCGTTCCTGGATTGCCTGTATTTAATGTGATCTTGAGGGTCTTTAGAAGAACGCCATAAAGCCCATGCTTTGTTTCTAAGGGTAATTTTGAGTTTAGACTCCATAGAATGCCATGGTGCAGTTTTTGCCTTGGTTCTCTTTGAACGAACAGGTGCATGCAAATCAAGGATCTCAAGGAATTTGTTGTTAAAGTATGCTACTGCTTCCTCTAAGGGGAGGTGTTTTAGAATAGACCAATTACATGAGTTTAGTTCTTGTTGGAATTTGGCAGGGTCAAAGTTTTTATTGTTTCTAACCTTTCTGAGTAAGGGTTGTTGGGAATTAATGGTTTTGTGCTTAATTACATATGTGAGAAGGTGATCGCTTAGGCCATTAAGGAGGGTACCAGAGGTGTACAGTTGGGGGTGACTGTTTATGAGTACCCAGTCAAGTATACTTTCTTTTGGTTGGGTTTACCTATCCTGGTAGGGGTGGATATGATTTGTGTAAATGCATGCAGGTTAATATGGGTGGTTGGGGATTCTAAGGAACAGGTGCCCCAGTCTATGTTAAAGTCTCCAAGTAGTAGGGTTTCTTGGGGGTAGTGACATGATAACCAGTGCAGGATATCTTCAAATGTAGATATATTGTTACCTGGGGGAATGTACATACAGATGATATTAATGCATTTATTTTTATTAAGTTGCAATTTGGTGGCAAGAATCTCAGAGTTATTAATCTTAGGAGGTTGTATTACATCTATGGTGACATTCAACTCAGATTTATAGAGTACAGCTACCCCACCCCCCTTCCTCAAAGCACGATCCAGCCTGCGCATGTTGTACCCAGGTGGTAACACTTCATTGTCTTTAGTGTTAGGTTTTAACCAGGTTTCAGATAAACAGAGAATCTCAGGGGAGTGGACATCCAGAAGTGCATGCAATTCATGTACCTTGTTATTAATGCTTCTAATATTGAGATGACAGACTAGGAGAGAGTTAGTTGGCCTATAAATTGTAGGTTTGTAGCTTAGATTACAAGTAGAGGGGGTATGTGTATCAGAAGTGAGTGGGCCAGGGTTGGGGTGAATATCACCACCAAGTATTAGGTTGAGTCTATACTTGGTGATGAACTTCAGGAATTTGTTTATTAGTTTGTGGTAGTGTTTGGATCTAGAGCTAATGTGCCTGGGGTTGAGATGTTGATAGACTGAACAAGATGTTGGATAGGATCTGGTACTGGAAGTATGGTTGAAGGTGGAAGGATTTACAGCTGGGGTGATAGTATGGCCTTTTGGGACCTGAAATCCCGTAAGAAACTGGTTTTCATACAAGGTAAGGAGGTATGGTGTGAACAAGAGGGGTGTGAACAAGAGGGGTAGTAAAGAGGAGTATATCATTATATGTGATTCAGCTAGTGAGTGAAGGAACTGTTTTACTTGGTGATGCAACACCAGAAGATAGAGTGGTGAAGTAAAGGTACTGGAAGGGGGGATGGGAGAATGCCAGATGAAAGCTAATAGGTGCTATTAAATGTAGGTAGTAGTATAGGGGTGGGTGAAATTATCCCAGATGAAAGCAGATAAGATCTAGAAAGTGGGGGAGTGGCTATAGTACTATAAATTTAGAGGTACTGGGGGCGGGAGGGAATTGGGGGCAGGGAGGGGAGCGAAGAGAGCCCGAGCGTACCGAGGGCGAACGTAGCGGGGCTATTGCAGTTTACAAGGTTTCCTAAGGTGTCCTAAAGCTATAGGGTAAGTATTACAGCTCTAATGCAAGAGTCAATTTACTGCAGTTACAGGGGAAGGAGGCAACCACTCAAGTAGAAACAAAGAGCCCTATGGCTGTCCAATATGGTGACCTGCTTAATTATAAAGCACTGTAAGTGAAAGCTTAACAAATGCTTTTTGTGTAACCTACTCTGTTTAAATGTTGAAACCAACTGATTGCAGTCCTGTAGACACCGTTTTGTAGGGAACTGTAGAGTTCAGTCTGTTTAAATGTTGAAAACAACTGATTGCAGTCCTGTAGACACCGTTTTGTAGGGAACTGTAGAGTTCAGTCTGTTTAAATGTTGAAAACAACTGATTGCAGTCCTGTAGACACCGTTTTGTAGGGAACTGTAGAGTTCAGTCTGTTTAAATGTTGAAAACAACTGATTGCAGTCCTGTAGACACCGTTTTGTAGGGAACTGTAGAGTTCAGACAAAGTCACACCAGGTCAGCCAAGGGGGGAAGAGAGAGGGAAATCCTAAGCACCTAGATTTGAACACCACATGATGTACAAAGCTAGAGTTATTAAGGTAAAAGCATTATGAAAAATGAGATATTTTTTTTAATATTAATAATCCAAACATGGAAAGTAATACTATCATGCTGCACTGGTATATGCAAACAGCGGGTTTTAGGAAAAACTGACATTAAGGGATGGTGGATAATGTGAAAAAGTCATGAAATATAAATGTTTTTATGGTAAAACATATGACAATTAGTGATATTTTCATAACTGCATCAATTTCATAAAAGTTGTTTAATGTACACATTAACAAAATATGATCTCTAATACAAAACATTAAGGGACTCAGTGTTGCCACAGATGCTGGCCATCTAACATGCATAGTCTTTTAGACTAATATAGCTTTGAAATACGATCCAAGGAAAATATTAGGAAGTTGCCACTGGGTCTGAAGGCATGATGAGCCCTAATCTCAGGTATGGAAGGGAAGATGCAGGAGCCTACAACTGAGAGGTACAGACCATCTTTTGCAAAGAGGTACAACTGCCAAGTGTCTTGTTCCATGCTGACATATACTTGATCTCCCTAGTATGCCAGTCATCTGTTCTTTGTATCCTGGAATCATTTATGGAAAAGAGAGGATTCCGATCATTATCAGGGTCTTATCTACATTTCTTTCCTGCCCCCAGAGCTCATACACACCTTTTTGCAACTCCATCAGCATTTTACGACCAAACTCATTCATCCCCACATGCACAATTATCATGTCATATTTACATTTGTCTGGTGCAATTATTCTAAGGGCCCCCAGAGACATCTGAGATACTTGCACATGAAAGACAACTCACTTACACCCTCTCTTAGTAAGGATTTATTTACAGCATCAACATGTGACATTACATTATGTTTATGCATGGGGTGTGTAGAATATGGTGTTAAGGCGGTGCTCAGAGTCTGTTTTTTTTTTTGTTTGTTTTTTTTTTTGTGAGAGTGAGATCTCCACATCTCTTAAGTGTTTGAACTTCTCACAAACAGTTATTTGTGTTGAGTAGGAGTGCATTATCTGTGAGCATAAGGCAGTTGCAACACTGCTTTAGGATATCTAATGCTATGAGGCTGGCCAGAGAAGGGAAACAAGTAGGCTGACCTTCCATACTGCCAAATGTGAAGTGCAACTTGATTTACATAGAGTTTCAGAGGGTTGGGAAGGTGGCCTAGTGGTTAAGGTGTTTGTCTTATAAACACAAGGTACAGGATTTGAGCCTCACAAGGGATAACTGGCTAGTCTTAAAATGGCTCGCAAGGGTAGTTAGCCTAGTACTAATCTATGAACCTATAATTAAGTAAAATATATTTATGGTGTACTGTTGAGATAGTTATCGGTTTAAGGGTGGATGGTACAATTATATATTTATGCCTATTTAAGTAAATGTGTAACTTGGGTATATATGTAACAGTAATTGCAAAGCTTATGAATCTTACTTAACAGCAGTGTGGAGCTATTGTAGCAGCTGTGGGCTAAATTGCCTTACAGTTGCATTGAGGTGTATGTAGTGACTGTGGGCTAAATTGCACAATGTGGTGATGCCATGTGCTGCTATGAGCTAATCGCTCAGTGCATGGTATTGCATGCTGTGCAGCTATGAGTGTAGTTTGCTACACCTGTACCTAGCAGAAGGCAAACTACTTGTTAGTTGTAAACAGGAAATCTACCTACCCCACCAAATAAGATTCCCACAGGTACAAGGGAATGGAGACCTTTGACACCCTATCTGTTTAATTTTATCTGTGGTACCCTGGTTTTTAGTAACTTTCAGAACTTCAAACTACTAGGATATAATTTTCTTAACACAGCATTAGCACTACTTCATTTGCAGATGACACCTTTTTGTAGATTCAAAAAGTCTATTCCCAGTTTACTACAAATAGTTAATGAGTATAGTAAAGCCTGGAATTATAATCTGAATATTGACAAATATGTCATATACAACAGTTGAAGTTCATCTTTGGCATCATGGGAGATAAGTCTAGAAAATGTGACTAGTATCATATTAAGAAATTAATTGGCATATAAGTGGCATTCCTAGAAAGCAAGCATTGAAATATTAGACCGCACCTCAGCTGTCACTAGCTTCCCTTTTATTGTCACTTTGGAAATAACTAGAACCTGGAGATGAGACAAAGCCATGTGCCAGTCAGAGCAAAAGCAAAATAAGTTGAAGAAAGGGGTGAAAACATTTGGAGGTTAATTTGCAGAACAAGGGCATTCTGGAAGTAACTTGGTATAGCGGAGCTAAGGAAGTCATAGCTTAATACTGAGCTGAGCTGAAAGACTGTGATCTATATGAATTGGAAACTACAGGAAGACCTTAAGATAATATAGCTGAGAGATTAGATGAGGCAGATGGCGATATTAACAGGGAATGAGGATCATGAATGGATAAGATGCCAGTTACCACTGTAGGAAGTATCAGAAACACATATAGAATTATTGTGAAGGAAGACGTTTTGGTTGAGATATTCAAAATGACTGGCAAATAGCATAATGGAAATGAAAACAGAGACAATAAAATGCTGTGCAGTGAGCATGAAAAGGTAGTTAAAAAGAATGAGCAGATCAGAGGAGTGATGATAGTTTTTTGCCAAGTGCTTTACAGCCTACATCATACTTGGGTCTGTGGAAAGTCAGAAATCTTTTGATAGTAGGAAAGGATTATACATATAAAGAGATCATCCTGCTGGAAAAGGATGTAATTGTGCTTATAGCCTGGCAGCTAGTGCAGAGAACTAAAGCTCTGACTTGTTAATAAGCTGCTTTCTGTTCCAGTGGTACAGGGTTTGAATAATTCCACCTTCATTTGTCTAATTTGTCACCCTTAGCAAGTCACCTAACCAGACAGTGTGTTGGGACAACTGAGAATTTGGGTTAGGCTTCATAATGGTCTCATGGACTGCACGTGTAGCAAGTACCTATGAACAATATAGATATGGTAAGGCAAGCCACAAAATGTTTGAAAATTATCAAAGCAGCAATATTAAAATGATTCCTAGAAGAGATACAAATTATTTTAGCGAAAGTGCTGGAAGGGTAATTGACAATAATATAAATATCAGCTGTGATTTGGAAATGACAGTGCATGGTCCATTCAGTGTACTAGAGTCGTGGTGTTGCCAAGAGAGAAAGAAAAGGGACATATTGGAGCCTGGGTTACTCAGGCCTAACTCATTCTTTAATGCTGATACCAACATTTTACAAATAAATTTATGGTAAGACAGGCCCAAGTGGATCAGGAAGGGATTGTCAAGGACAGGAAGTCAAGTCAATGGTTACTGGATGGTTTATGCCTTAATGTATATGGAGAAGAACTTTAATGTGCAGGGTCATCGGCTGTGCTTTGTAACAAAAACTTATTTGGAACAATGTTAGTAATCTGAAAAACAATGGATAATAGAGAAAAATGAGAATGTGTAAAGGATTAAAGTGTTTTGTACCATTCACTAGTAACCTAGGTATTAGTTGCAGGAGTTTGTCTAGCAAGATCTATATGGAAGCCTAAACTAGGAATGGTGTCTTCTGCTGCCAAGTTTGTTCTTCTTGGATACTAAGGGGTTGGTAAGAAGACTTTTTGGATATCTGGAAAGGATAAGAAGCAGAATTAAGACTTGTCTGGTTTTGCAAAGTATGTAGATGACTGCATGGCTAAACTGAGACCAAATTCATTATGTTTTGAAAGGAACTAGAGTACAATCAGGAAAAAGACAAGGGTATGCATGGAGAAAGGAACAAATATAATTAGTGCTAGTCAGAACAATCATGTGCAGCCCAGGACAAAAATCCCTCATACACGGTCTGAAAGACTAGGGAAGAAAGCAGAAAGAAATGCATGTGGATTGTGAGGGAGCTTTTCAAATTCAGATAGCAGTTTCTAGACACCTCAGGAAATGCCCTGCAGTATGACCCAGCAAACTCTACCTCATACTTTTTAACCTCTAAATGCAAGAAATCTGGAAAAAGCTAAAAATAATGGGGAGACAAAAGCTCAAAATCAAGGACATTTTTTAAATATTGCTTTTACAAACCTAGAAAGTTGATAGAATAATTGGGTTTGTATTAACATGCATTTTCTGAAGGAGATAAAGTCTGAAATTTAAATGAATATCATTATTTAGTGACTTCAGTGTTCGGTGATTACCACAAATTTGTCGGAAAGACATACAGTTTATGAAGAACAGATTTACTATATGAGGCAAAAATCTGGACACTCTACAAAAGTCTGGGCAGTTGAGAGGTATGCTCTGCCCAAATACCAATGGTCTGCTCCATGTTGCAGAATATCATTATAAGGACACAGCTTCAACAAGGACAACTAGGGGCAAGACCACAGTTCCCAGGACCACAGTCAGGGCCAGCAACTCTAGAAGATACAGATGAAGAGTTTGAGACAGGTCATGCAAGTGGAGTTTGGCTTGTGGATATGCAGCAATTTCATCAAGGTGTGGTCAGAGATTGCTCTGTATGCCA